>NC_073306.1:106210316-106516149 GCF_027595985.1 Sorex araneus
ATAGACAAATAATACTTAACTTCATTATATTTGGAATATAAGGAAAATACACAGATGGATTAAAAATTAAACTTTTGGGCTATAATACCACTTATTTATTGGCTCCTTCAAGATAAGTGAAAAACTTCTGAACTGGGAGTTGGGACATTAACTAGGATAAAGTGACACATAAGTTGATTGTACACCTAATATTTAAATAATGTTTTAATTAGATAATATTTTAGTAATACATTCGTGAAGTTAATGTATAATTACTGCCTTGGGTTCATTGTCAGAATACAGCACTCATTTCAAGGGAAAGGACCAGAATTTAATAGTAAATTTGCCTGATCTCTTCATGCAGGTTGTTAGATTTACCAATATTCAAACATAGATAGTACAAGTTCTCACCATGATCTCTACAATAAATTACAGTGTAAGTTGAATGAGTATTCATACGGTAACTGAAATCTCTGAAAATAGACTCTGGTAATGAACCCAAGGCAGCTATATTTTTAATACTATCTTAACCTGACTTAAAAGCAGGCAGAGAGATCATTGCATGCAGCCAACTCTAGTTTGAATCCCATAATCACATATAGTGCTCCGAAATACTGCCAGGAGATCTCTGAGTGCTGAGCCAGAAATAAACTTTTAGCTTGGACAGGTATGGTCCAAACCTCAACACCTTAAAAAACAGAAATGAAGTCTACTAAGTAAAAGGGTTTTTATTCCCATTGAGTATCTATGTTATGCTTCGATTCTGTGCTAAATAAATAATATACTAGATACTGTAGATTTGCTAAATACAAAGGATATTAGATACTGTAGCAAGTATGTGCTTGTCTACGGTACCCAATTTTTCCTACAACCTCTCTTATAGCCTTAAATATATTTTTGACAATGCATGTAGCTCTGAAGAAGTTGATTCCACTGCTAGTTGCCAGTTTAAAGGAAAGCCTTAGTTTTCTTTTACAACCATTGAGTTAATTTCATCTTTTCCAAGCAAATCTAGTCATAGTATTTTTTATTTCAGAAATTGTTTGGGGGCTGGAGCGATAGCACAGCGGGTAGGGCGTTTGCCTTGCACGCGATCGACTCGGGTTCGATTCCCAGCATCCCATATGGTCCCCTGAACACCACCAGGAATAATTCCTGAGTGCAGAGCCAGGAGTAACCCCTGTGCAGAGCCAGGTGTGACCCAAAAAGCAAAAAAAAAATTGCTTTAATATTAGGGAAATGGACACTAAATGTTGGAGAGTATAGTGAATTCATGTAGATCCCTCATTTGCTTCAGGCACTGTTGCATCCCAGAGAAAGGCAGCTTGAAAATAAATTACACACACACACACACACATACACACACAAAAGGAGTGCATTTACAAAACTGAGACTACCAAGAAGTGTGTGTCTGTGGAGAATAGTGGAAGGGAGCTAGATGAAGAGATGAACTAGAAGTGGCATAGGGACTGAGGTGGAGTGTCTTGGAGGGAGATGACTTTGTATATCAGTAACATAAACACTGAACACTGTCATTCTATCTTAATTATTACAAATTATAAAACATTAGCTTATGAAGGCTGGTTAAAGAATACGGTGAGCAAGCCACATACTTTGCATGTGTTGTTTAGTGGATCACTGGTACCATAGATCTTCCTTTAACCCCATCAGGAGTGATCCCTGAGCAAAGAGTAAGGATGAACTCCTGAGCAAAGTTTGTGATGGCCCAACTTTACCATAAAAACAAAACAATCAAATTTAAAAATCTACTACGTATGTATTCTTTGGTGTTGCACCCACAGTAGTGTTGGGGACCACCACAGCTAATCTAAAGTGCTGTGTATATATATATACAATATATATATATAATTATTATATAATATATATAATAATTATATATAATTATTATCTATTTATAGACCAATTATTGTTTATTTTTCTTCTACTTATCTCCTGAAAATTTCATATTAGAATTATATACTTGCTGATAATATTTTTAATCACAAAATCTTTTCTTGAAGTTAGAATTAGAAAACACACAAAACAGTTAACTCCTTTTGATCTTGGTGGGCCCCACAGGTGACTTGTGTGAAGCGGGGAGGAAAAAGATGGTCACTGTCTCCCCATCCGCCTCTGCTACCTGGGACCCAGGGTTATTGGGTTATTATCTTGCCTCACAGAAAGGAATTTCAGAAGTAGATGAGCAGTTTAATTACACAGCTTTTATTTGGAGGTGTTGAAGGGAAGGAGGGAGAGAAAGTGGGAGATAGTGGAGAGTAACCTGCTCAAGAGAAAGTCCGGGCTTTTCTAAGGGCCAAGAGCCCCTACACACATCTCAGAATTAGACATGAAAATATGAAAGTACACATCTCAAGAGGGAAAATGCTGGCGACACATGTGCTCCGGCACCACATGTGCTTGGCCACATGGGTGCAGGCAGCACATGGACTCAGGCAGCATATGAGTGCTTCCTTTGTTCAGGGTGGTCTTTACAGGGATTCTCCAATCTGCCCCCATGTGGGGCTTCTACCTAGGTAAAAGTCCGTTGCTAGGGAGGTTACCTGGGGTTTGAGAGTGGTGATGGTCTTCTGTGAAGTTCCTTCCTGACTTTTTTTTTTTTACATAAAAATCATTTTATTTAATGAAAAACTAGATTAAAAAGTAGCAAAGTACTCACAGCACTTTGTATTGAGTCACAAAGGGAAGTGTGCATACACACACACACACCCCTTACACCTGCACACACATGTACACATACACACTCGCAAAGGCAAGAAAAACACCCCAGTATTCAACATTACACTCAGTCTACAACAAACACAAATTCAGAACTGTTTATACAATGCCTCATTTCTTAAAACAAAAGCTGCCCATCCTGGGTGTATATTTTTTTTCCAGTGGTTTAATGTGGACTTATTTTCAAATATATTAGTGTGACTACATGCAAATTTCCTATACTTAACAGCTTTTTCTTTACCTGCATGACTCGCATCTACCTAACAAAGCGTTTCAGGTTGGCAGGGTGATGGGGCCTCTGGGAAATCTGAACGCAAGAGTTTTAAACATGGGCCAGAAAAAAAAAAAAAAAAAAAGGTCTGATGGCCATTTCAACACTTGGAAATGGTGACATTGATGCCTAAATTGCCGTTTTCTGCAAAGAGCTGTGCAATGCTGGCATCAAAGACGAGGCAGTCGTTATTCATGATGGCCATGGCGATTCCCTCGTGGACCGATGGGGCGTCGCTTCCCAAATCAGTTGCCGCCCGTGACCATTGAGCTCCAGTCGGCCTGCTTGCGCGTGCCGATCAGCTGCACCGCCGCAAAGAACTGCTGGTGCCCGCTGTACTTCTCCTGCTTCTCCAGAACGAGCATGAAGTGGAAGTCTCACAACGGAGATGCCTGTTGTGATGCCCGCTCGAGCAACTTGATGAACAACGGGACGACAGTGCTACATATATATATGTATATATATATATGCCCCTCAGAGAGCCTGAGAATATCCCCCCCCCAAAGAGCAGAGCCTGGCAAGCTCTCTGTGGCATATTCGATATGCCAAAAACAGTAACAATAACAGGTCTCATTCCCCTTTGTAGGATAACATAGCTCCAGGTAGTTTAGGTTTATTGGGTTACTCCCATCACAGTGCTCCCACTCCTCTTTGTTTATTTGTAGTTTCTTTCTTAGTGTTCTGTTGACTTGTAAATATTGTTTTTCTCTTCTCCTTGAGTCCTTTGCATAGTTTATTCAGAACAATGTCCTTTTTGTATGAAAACAGGAAGACTTAGCAAATGCTATGCTTTTGTAACCTGGGAGTCATTTGACTCTACATGGTATTTTCCTTCTGGGCATCTGTTCTCTCGACCTAAAGCCTCAGCTGCCCTTACTTCCTAGCACCCCCAAAAGCAGGGTCCCGACGAGGGACGAGACAGATCCAGGGCAAGCGGTGAGTTATGTGCTACCCTGGCATCGAGATGGGCCTGGCCAAAGTGCCTAATGCTTAACTATAAGTTAAGAGCTTGGCCATGGACAAATGCTGTCATGATCCAAGCGGTGATAACTAGATTTGGACCCTGCTAGGGTGAGGAATGATTAATCTGGCCTGAGTGCTGTAGTTGAGTCTGGTGAGATGTTGCCAGGAGAGCTGCCTTGCAAGCCTCAATGTATCTCTTGCTATGTCCATACAAAAATAACTAGGATTAAGTGTTAATGAGTTTTGGACTAAGGAAAGGAGAAAAACACCTTAAGAGTCAGGAAGGGCTTTGGAATGCCCTGCCCTCAGGAAGAGCTTTCTTATGATGATTTTGTGACCTGGCTGTGGGTAGCCTAGGGGCATGGGGGAGAGAGAAAGAGAGAGGAGAGAGACAAGAGAATTGAGAGAAGGCTGCTTTAGAACCAGAGAGAGGACGGAGCTGGGAGTGTGGGAGAAGAGAAAGATGGAAGATTGAATAAACAGTAACTAATCAGCAACCAGCTTGGTCCTCGTTCTTCTGTCGCCTGCCCTGACCAACAGCCATACACAGCCGTTCCAGAGTACCGAACGCAGGTGGTGAGACAGAGCCTCCTGGAGAGCCCGGAGTGCACACGCCCATGGGCATGCTTTACTTTTTTACACCCCTGACCCTGCAAGAGCCTTCAATTGTTGGGAAAGATGAGTAAGGACAGGCTGATAAAATCTCAGGGTTGGGATGAGTGGAGATGTTACTGGCACCTGCTCCAGTAAATCAATGAATGGTAGGACAGTGATACAGAGATACAGTGATAAATTATAATTTAAGAACACAGAATACTTAGAATACTGTAAAGAAGTTGTATGCTTATTAGATAACTTTGCAGGGTTTTTAAAATAAAATAATGTGTATTGGTATATGTAAATTCTGCTTTCTCCAACCTACTATTTATACACCAAATATTTTGTTATAGTTATTGTCTATCCAAAAAATATTTATTTTTCTTTTCCATTGTCTTGCTGATTTCAATCCATATTTCATTGTCAAAAATATTTGTGACACATGGTTTTGCAAATATTTATCACAGTTGTTTTAAAGTTTTTATCTGGGTCATCTATGTGGTGCCTGATATTACCTATGAGTTATTTTCTGATTTTTTTGACCTAGAAATTTTGAAATATTTATAAAACACTCATATCATATAATGCATATTTCAGAGAACTTCTTGTTTTATTCTTCTGAAAAAAACGTTTATATTTGTCTTAGCATTAATTACTTTGGTATATACAAACTCTAAAATCTGTCAGTCACATGATATAGAGAAGGTGAAAAAAGTTTATTTCTTCCAGGCTCCTAGCAGCGATTATCTTGTGCAAGACATTTTTAGGGGCAATCTGAGGGTTTGGTGTTGTATACCAAGTATGGAACTCAATCTTCCATAGGTTTTTTCTTATTAAGACTTGATGTCTGCACTCTCTATATATTGTAAGTCTGTTACTCAGTTATTTCTGACAACTTCAGCTATTTTGACATGAGTTCCCCCACCCCCCATTTAATGCAAGCTGTGGGAGGAAAATTTTTATTTTTCATTCCATATTTTTATGGCAAGAAAAAATTAACTTGATGCAGAGAGGTTAACAGGTGACAAAATTAATTTCAGGTGCATAAAGGTATTCTGAGAGTTTGAGACTGATAATTACCAAAGAAATGACTATATAGAGCAGAAAACATCTTTGTGAGATTATATTGCAAAGAAATTTTTAGCCTGGATACTAATTTAATGAACATAGTAGAGTTTATTTATATCCAAATAAGAATAAGAAGTTCTCAAAATCATGTTTGTGGAGATAAGAAATTTCTTTTCCTTCTGGTACAGCAGTAGTACCTGTCACATAGAAGATTTATTCCCTAGTTATAGTATACGAAGGTGTTAAAAGGAAAATTCCCACTTCAGTGTTTCCTAAGCAACCTAATTCAAAATAATGAATATGTCATTTTGTTATAACCTGGGCAGCATGCCCTAAGCCCTGATGAAACTACCTCACACTGTGAATACTGGGATAAATTTTAAGAAATCAAGCCACATAAATGCAATTTTTACCTAGTTTGGCATACTTCCTTAAATCATTAAGTTCCTTCTAGTTTATGTTCACCTTTACTCACTCTTAATGAATTAAAATATGATTCTATATTTTTCTATTATAGCTACCTATGCCACAAGACACATTTTAAAACTATTTAAATAATTATATTGTATTTACAAAGTTCAATAAAGTGAGCATACTTAAAAGCTTATAACTACTAAATAAAGATATTTACCACAAAATTGCATTGAAATAATGTAAAGCTAAATGTCTGGATGTCCTTTGGGAATCTATCAATATTATGAATGAAGACCTAAGTGAAGCAATTGAAAAAAATACTTCCAGAAAATTTGATCTATAAAAGGCATGAACTTGATGTTCTTATAATATCTCCAAGAAAGTGTGTTTCCAAGACAATAAGAAGTAAATTTATTTGTAGAATACTTTTCAGAAAATTTGATAGCAAATATCAAATTATCTTAAATAATTTCACTTATTTTAATATTCCTTCACAAATGAATCTCTTATAAGCTAAAACTATAAAAAATCAACATGAGTCAATTTTATTGTTTAAAACAAATCAAAGACATGTTCTATAATTGTTTCCATAGTTAGGGGACTACAGAGTACTAATATGATGAAAACTAATCATATAATTCAGGTAAAAATAATACTGAAAAAATTAGTAAGTAGTATATTTTGCAAGACTTTTGATCATTAGTCTTGTAAAATTATTGAATGGAGGAAATAATTTCATATTGATAAAAAAGTCATGGCTATTAGTATTACACTCTCTCCTTACACTTTGAGGAAACATATGCTACGTTTGGTGCTAATTCACATTTTGCAACCATATTTAAAACATTATCTTTCTCATTTTAATCCAAGTCTGTAAATTCTATTCAGTAACTCATGGATATAAGGATACACACACACGTTTATGTATATACATTTTGATAGTATATAACATTGTTTTCAGGGCTATATTTTATTATAATTAAGCCTATAATACCTTGAGAATTGATTTCATAACTTCAGAGTGTCTAGCATTTAGCCAGCACTGTACAATAGTAATTACTATGTTTCTATCTCAATTACATTAATGTTTTTTTAAGTATCAAATAAGATTACCTAAACATGTATGAACTATTAAAATAAAGTGGAAACATGTTTTTTTTCCACTCCTATAACATTTTTATAGCAAAGCTATCTAAGCATACAAATCTCATCATTTCTCATTAATGGATATAGTATATTTATTTGATTTAGACAAAATTAGAAGTGACTTGGCCTTTACAAGGCAATGAGCTAGTAGCTGGCTTAAAAATTTGTAGATGATTTTCTGTAGTAGTTATTTTTATTAATATCAGGTTATTTTTTTTCAAGAAAATATGTACAAAATAAAGTTATTTTCTAATGTGGAATTCCTGAGGCTTTTTTGGGTTTGATTTTTATTTAAGAAATAAGAAGAAATTTACACTGAGCTTACATGCTATGATTTTCCATCACAAATTTATTAGTGTGATCATATTTTCAAGTAAAATTGTTTTAACGTGTATTCTGATTTAGGTTCTCAACACCCGTCTTATTTCTTTGTTGCTTTCACGACTATCGAAGTCTCTCCCATTTCACCTGACACTTATTGCAGTCATGAGCAGGAAAGCTTCTCATATTAACTTCAACTATATCTACAGAAGCTGCACATTCTATTCTCATTCAAAGCAAACTATAATCCCAAGTAATTGCCTACTTATTCAATTTGCTTTCTGACTGAATGTTCTACTAAAATTCTTTCTTAGAAGCTCAGAAACTTCTCTTCAATACATTTCACTAAATAGGAGAAGAGAGGAAAGGAGCTTTATAACATATAGTAAGGACAAAATACATAATTGCAAAGTGAAAGATTTTTAATATCTATTCTTATTCAAAATGAATTGCACTATTTTCTTCTTTTATATGAATTAAAATTGGCATCTTAATAAAGATATCTTATGAAGCAACTGCATGGTAAAGAAGACAATAGATAGCAACAATCCTCATTTTTGAAGAATTATTTAGTCATTTGAAAGGAAAAAAGATTTAATGGGTTATTATAGGATAATTTTATACTTTTGAAATCAGTTAAAGAAGTTTTTGTAGTTGCAGCAGACCAAGTCATTGAAATGAGAACTTTTATTAGCAAACTATACCTAAATTTGAATAAGAGAGCAATAACATTTTATTCACGTATCAATTCATTCCTTTTCCTGCAGAGACTCATTTCTATTTTTATCTCAAAGGCAACCATTTACTTCAGTCAGCACTGGTTAGGCAGTGTTAATGGTTAAAAGTTTACAATTTGCCTCAGTCACATTTTTAGCTACATGACTGATCAGTATCAAATTACTTATCCTTACTGAGCATGTTTCTATATGTAAAATGGGTTGATGAAATCTACTCTAGAAAGTGTTTCACAAAGAAATAGTAAGTCCTTAAATATTCATCTGAAATATTTTGTGCTGGGATGTAATGCAGTCAGTAAGAATAGAAATAGAAGTTGTTAACACTGTGTTTTGAGGATCTAGAGAGATAATACAGCTGGTAGTGTGCTTGCTTTGCTGGGGTTCTATCCCTAGCACCCATATGATTTCCCAGTCCTGCAGGAATGATCCCAGAGTACAGAGCCTGAACTTAATAGTAGACTACAACTTGTGGCCAACATTTGCTGAGGTAATAAAAATAGCACAGCGGGTAGGGCGTTTGCCTTGCATGTGGCCAACTTGGGTTTGATTCCTCTGTCCATCTCAGAGAGCCCAGCAAGCTACTGAGAGTATCCCACCCGCATAGCAGAGCCTGGCAAGCTACCCATGGTGTATTCTATATGTAAAAAACAGTAACAACAAGTCTCACAATGGAGACATTACTGGTGCCCGCTCGAGCAAATCGATGAATAAGAAAACGGGATGACAGAGCTACAATGACAGTGCATTAAAAATGGTCAGCAATTATCACAACAGATTTTCTAACACTTTTCATATCTTAGCATATTATTTCAAACATTTGTTTCAAGAGAGCTATAACAAAGACAACTTGCTCTTCTTTTTTATTTAACATAGCAAGAGCATGTGAAAATGTTCAGTTACTATTGTCCAGTATCTTTACTAACCAACATTTTGGTTTTAAAAACACTGGATAATTCTATGGTGAACTAGCCCAAGCAGTTCAACTTATTCCAGTTCTATAAGGAACTTTCTAATCAAAGAAATGTGCCAGTTTCTTAGAAATTATTGTGGGTAAGTCAGTGAGAAGCCAAAGCGAGTGATGGAGTAAAGTGTCTCTATGTCTAATGCACTCATGTGGAAAATTAACTGTTCGCCATCTAGGTCATTAGAATGACTTGGGAAGACTCAGGTAGACTTAACGATTAGGTTACTCAAGTAGGAATTCAGGAACTTCAATTTTGTTACTTGCTTTCTGCCTTTTGACCTTTTGAAAAAGTAATTTCAGATCTCATTTTCTCTGGCTCTTAAATAGAATCATACTTGTCCATAAGGCAATTTAAAAATACTCAGATGAATGATGTTATATCTGTTTAAATGCAATTCTCCACTGATTTCCTGTAAGTCATATATTTCTTCATTTGGAAAGTGTTTTATACCTTATAATAGTTCTTTCCATATCAGGAAAAAAAGAGTCAGATAGAGGATATGACTAAGATCTTCACTTTGTAAATATGTAAACAAAATAACAGAAGTATAAATAAAATATAAGAAATCAAATTCATAGTCAATCATCCTCTGAATTATAGTGTGTAAGAACTGTATAACTCATAGTATCATCTAGTTAAAATATATTAATTTTTACTAGATCTAATTTGGGTTAACAGCAACATTTGACATAAAGCAATTTGTAGTTATGTCAAATAAAGTAGTTACATGTCAACTACTGTTCTAATAATTAAAAACTGCTTTTTCATAGAAGTTACACACACTAACTTACATAGTTTCACATAGGAGTGAGACTTTCACAAAACAACATAGGAATATGATATTGTTCACTTGAGGAATATGAAACACACACAAATAAGCTAATACAATGGACTTCAGTACATAGCAGACACAAGATTTAAAAATGAGGGGCCGGAGCAATAACTCCATGGGTAGGATGTTTGCCTTTCATGCAGCCGACCAGGTTCAATCCCCAACATCCCATATGGTCCCCAAAGCACCACCAGGAATAATTCCTGAGTGCAGAGACAGGTATAAACCCCTGGGCATTCTCTGGGTTTGAGTCTCCTAAAAAACAAAATAGATAAAAAAGATTTAAAAATGAAAGAATCCACTGGTTACTCCCTCCTATTACTCTCCCCCTCTTTTCTTCCTACAATGATGGAAGGCTCAGCCTATGCTTATCTTTGAGAGAAAGATCCTTATAAATTATTTAATAAGCTAGAAGCAGAGAGATAGAAAAGGGGTTAAGATATTAAGGTTGTGAGTTCTGCTGGGGACCAGGACCAAAAAGGTCATCAGCTGATAGATAGCAACATTCCTGAAATTAGAGGTTACCCTGTGCCCAGAGTGGAAGAGAAGATTTATGGCCCACCTAGAGACAGGAAGTCACCAGGCTGCACTCCATGCCTCCTCACATCCACCCCCTACAGAAAACAGGCCAGACCAAGCACACCCACAGGTTGCATTCCACTGGTCTTTTTTCCCTTCTGCCCTCCCCACCACATCCCCACAAGACAACTTGAAAGCCCTTTTAGGCTCTCCCAGTAGCTGTCTCTACCCTGGCCTCACCCCAGGTTCATAGAGACCACCCAGCAATTTATCCCCAATAAATTTCTCCTATTTGCTTCACTTTATTCATCTCTGTCCCTCTGTCTGCACCAGACAGGCTTCCCAAATCTATCAAAGTTGTTAAGGGTTAAGAGATAAGACATTAGCTAACACTACTGGTCCCTAGCATCCTGTGGTCCCTGAGGTGGGTGGCTGGTGGATGCCCTAGAGGCCCCAGAACTGCAGGATGACGCAACTCATCCCTGGTACAACAGAGCACAAGTAACACTGCATCCTAGGTCTCTCAATTTGCATTGATGCTTGGTTGGCTAAAATCTCTGAAATCCCCCAAGTCCCTTGAGCACTATTTGGAAGGTCTACCCAAGCCCCAAACTCCCACCCTGCCACTGCCATGACAACAACCAAAATAATCTTCAGAAGCTTTGATAGTATATGGTAGAATCCTCAAGGATTTTCACAAATACTTTTCCGGTAAGTAGAACTACATAATAAAGTTGCTGAACATTTATTATGTACCAGATGCTATGCTATACAAAAAGAGAAATAACAATACAAATATTACATCCCACTTTAGTATACCATGTAACTTAGTTGGACAGTTATTCATCATATGTGTTAGGTGGATAAATCCAAACATATATACACATACATATATATGTACATACATACATATATACAAGCATTATTTGCCAACTAATCCAAGTATTTTAAAAATTAAATAAAATGTATATATATTCTTTTCAGGGGCTGGAGTGATAGCACAGTGGGTAGGGCATTTGCCTTGCACGCAGCTGACCCGGGTTCGATTCCTCCATCCTTCTCGGAGAGCCCAGCAAGCTACCAAGTGTATTGCACCCACAGGGCAGAGCCTGGCAAGCTCCCTGTGGCGTATTCGATATGCCAAAAACAGTAACAACAAGGTCTCACAATGGAGACGTCACTGGTGCCCGCTCGAACAAATCGATGAACGGAATCACAGTGATACAGTGATTCTTTTCAGGCAATAGAAGATTGTATAAAGCCCAGGGCACATGCCTGAGCTTGACTCTCTACCCCATATGGCCCACCAAGCATCACAGAGTGCAGCCCTGGTAGCCCCCAGTGCTGGCAGGTCGCCCAGGTACCCTTGGCATTACAGGCAAAAGCAGCAGCACTTACTCAGGCCCTGGCAATGTATCACATCCTTAGGCCAAGCTCAGCTGTCTGAGAATCTCTGGTGGGACATGCAGCCTCTTAAAGACTGCCTGGCGGCCAAAAAAAAAGAAAAAAAGTTTTTAGTAAATAAAAAAAATGTAAATTACCTACTTTTAACCCTCAGATCTTGTGCAGCATGATCATCCCCAGCTATTATTGTCATACTGGTCTCTTCTCTTACCTACCCTCAGTCCCTCACACACTTGTAGCTAGTTCCATCCATTGTCCAAGGAATTTTCTGGATAACTTTTTGATATAGGCAAGTAGGTTAGGGAAGGCCCTCTCACCCTACCCCTGTGTGCGTACACACACACACACACACACACACACACACACACACCACACACACACACACATGATGGCAATAAAATTTCTGGGAAGGAAAGTTCTAAGCTGACCCATCTTGTGGATGCAGAAGCAAGACAGGAGATTAAACCTTCAGCATCAAACCCTGAGGAGATTGGACCCCTCTCCATGCAGGAAATCCCTTGAATACCCTCGGACCTCTCCAGTAATCTGATTAACTTTAGTAATTCAGCCCAGAGAAGATCCAGCAGGACCAAAGGTCAAGAAAAGGAGTTTCAAAGGTTTCACCCAATTCTATCCACTTAGCAACAACCCTAGCAATGGACTCTTATCTAGGTAGAAGTTCTACATTGGAGCAGATTGGAAAAACCCTATAAAAACCACCTTGAACAAAGGAAGTGTATGATGCCCAAACCCATGTGCTACTTGCACCCACGTGACCAAACACATGTGGCGTGAGCAAGCACATGTGTTGCCCACATCTCCCCTTTCAAGATGTACTTTTATGCTCTCATGTCTAATGCTGGGTTGTGTGTAGGGGCTCTCTCCACCCTTGGAGAAGCCCAGATTCTCTCTTGAGCACGTTACTCTCCATGCTCTCCCACTTTCTCTCCCTCTTCCCCTTCAAACCCTCCAAAGTAAATCTGTTTTAATTCACTGCTTGTCTACTCCTGAAATACTTTTCTGCGAGGTGAGACAAGAACCCAATAACCCTGGGTCCCAGGTGGCAGAGGCGGGTGGAAAGAAAGTGACTGTCTTTCCCTGCTTCACATAAGTCACCTGTGGGGCTCATGGAAATCATTTTCAGTATCAATATTGAAAACCAGAATATCCAAAACCAAAAGAAGAGGAAGGGGGGGGGAGAGAGAGAGAGAGAGAGAGAGAGCAACTGCTATAGAGGCAGGCTGGGGGTGGGACTGAACCTGGGGACCATGGTGGTGCTGTGAAATGTATACTGGTGGACAAGTGGGTGTTAAAATACTGTATGACTAAAATCTAATCATGGGAAGCTTTGTAAGGTTCAAATCACTTTGAATCACAGTTTTTCAATGAAAAAGTAAAAATAAATTAAATAATTTAAAAATAAAAGTTGTAAAAACTGTAAATTTAGTTTCCTCAGCAAGTAGGAGATTATGTTTGAGGTTTTACAATTGGTTGAATTAAAAAAAAAATGGGTTAGGCATTGCGGGTTTTGTTGAAGGGGGGCTTGGCTTTTGGGAACTAATAAAGTGATAGCATAGCGGGAGGGGCATTTGCCTTGCACTCGGCCGACCCAGGATTGATTCCACTGTTTCTCTCGGAGAGCCCAGCAAGCTACCAAGAGTATCCCACCCGCACAGCAAAGGCCTGGCAAGCTACCCATGGCATATCCCATATGCCAAAAACAGTAACAAGTCTCATAATGGAGACATTACTGGTGTCCACTCAAGCAAATCAATGAACAAGTGGATGACAATGCTATAGTCCTACAATAAAACTTAAGACTTTGCCTAGCCCTGTAGTAGCCCAAAGGCATAAAGCCAGAAACCCATTGAGTTGCAAATCCTGAGCTTTTTGGAAATAGTGAAGCCTAGGCACCACTCAGATGCATAAACCACCCAGAGAAGACTTGAGCCCTCAGGAAAGAAGCTATAGGAAAATTTAAGAATCCAGATAATAATATGAAAGGACCCTGTCACAACCAGGATTAACTGTGACAGATGCAGAGAACTCCAGGATAATAAGGAGGAATTGTATTCAATTGCTCCCTAAGCTGCTTCTTTCTGACTTTCAGCTCTGAAGAAAACCTTGTTCTTTCTTAACACACATTCCTTTCTCTCCCCCTGACATCTCTCTATCTAAATCCCTTTCAATGAAAACTGTTCTGCTTCACTATTTGCTTCCTACTGAAATTCTTTTCTGCTAGGGAAGGGACTGGTCCTGGAATTCCTGTGCCAAAGTTTGGACTGACTTAGCTTCTCTGTAAAGAGCTATTCCCTGCTCCAAGCTGCGTCCATGGCTCCCAGAGTAATCTAGTGACAGGAAGCAACTCCCATGCTGTGCAAAACAAAGGAACTTCAGGCACAGCTTGACAGCTTGACACAGCTCAGGGAGCTGGCAGGACGTGAGTGTCCGTGCTGTGTAGTGCTCCTAGCAGACCAACAGTTCTGACACATGCCAGCAACTTCCCTGGGTGGCCAAGGTGAGTCTAGCTGGGAGGTTGAAGCACTGTTTTCTCGAAGTTGTCTCCTTTGCTCGACACTTTACCAAGCTACCTGCATTAGTTCTTGCTGTTTTTACATTCTGCCACAAATATTATCATGAAGAAAAAGACAAAATGAATATCTTCAAATGTTTACTACAACAATTCCGAAATGATTGTTCTAAACTTACTCACTGATATGGTATGAGAAAACAGGAGTTAACATTGTGAAATATAAATTAGAAACTTCATAAATATTTTGCTTTTTTTTTAAGACTACATTTTTTACTACCCTCTTAAACTCCACACATTTAACATTTACAATTATCTCAAGCAAAACATGTTGTATTTTAGTAATTATTTAGCAATAACCAAAATATTTTAACCACTGATGAGTTACTGGGTGATTCAAAGCACTGTTGACTCAAAATGTTAATAACAAATCAGTATATAGTCAAATTGTTTCAGAGAGAGAATGTATATTTAGATATGAAGTTCTCAGACTCTAGCTGAAGCAGAGCCACAGAAAATTCTAATTAAAGTTAGGAAGCCAAACTTTGCTAATTGATTTTAATTGATTAGTTTTCATGTGACTAAATTGCAATGAGGTTTTTTTTGTTGTTGTTGTTTTTGTTTGTTTTAGTGAAACAAAACAGTTTTTATTGAAAGAAAGTTAGAGAAATGTTAGGGGAGAGAATGAGAGAAATAAATGGTCGAGAGAAAGAACCTGGAATTCTTAAGAGAAGAGAAAGAAGAAAATGGCCTTGAATGATTGGTAACAAGAATTTTCTTAAGTAGTCAAGTATTTTGTAGGAAATGTTATCATTAAGAGTACTGAATTAATCACACTGTTACCTTGAGTCAAAGCAATAGTATGGCAGGTAGTGTGTGTGCCTTTCACTGGTCAACTCAGTTTTGATCCCCAGTTCCCCACATTGTACCCTGAGCACTGCCAGGAGTGTTCCTGATTGCAGAGCTAGGAGTAAACCTTGAGCAGTGGCTTCCAAACCAAAACCAAACCAAAACACAGTGTCTACAGGGGCAGGGTTGGAGACTTGGGATGTGTTGGTGGGAGGTTACTTACCATAGAGACAGACTAGGCCATGAAAAGTAACTGGGGACATCATGGAGGGAAGAGAACACTGGTGAAGGAATTGAGCTAAAAATTATATGGCTGAAACTCAATTATGAATAAATTTGTAAATCATGGTATTTCAATTTAAAATAATCAGTGATAAATAGATTTTTTAAAAAAAAATCTATTCTTCTTTTGGTTAGTTACTCCTACAAGCTACATATAGCAATTTACTTTAAATTATTTTCAATTTGCTAGAAATAAGTTATGATCAATATCATTAACCAAATAAAATGATTATGTGCCTGCCAATGGCTGCAATTTGTGTTTGGCATACTTATGTAATTTGAACTTATTTCCAAGTGAGTTATGGAAAAAAATGATATTGAGCATTACAATTTCTAAGTAACTTAAATTACAATGTAAGAGAGGTATTGATTTTCCTGGGATAAAATGCCATACACTAAATGGTTGGTGAGTTCCTTACTTAAATTATAGATTATTCAATACAACATAATGCAATAGAAATGAAATATTTTGATTCAAAATGAAATAGAAGACTAGTTTTTATAATTTGAATTCAGTGTTATAAGGGTAAGAATAAGCAGAAAACATACTATATTTGTTTTTCTTGGAACAATAGCACCACGCATAGGGTGTTTGCCTTGCACCTGGCCCACCTGGGTTCGATCCTCCGTCCCTCTCAGAGAGCCCAGCAAGCTACCAAGAGTATCCCGCCCACATGCATGGCAGAGCTACCCGTGGCATACTAGTTATGCCAAAAACAGTAAAAGCAAGTCTCAAAATGAGACATTACTGGTGCCCGCTTGAGCAAATTGATGAACAATGGTATAACAGTGCTACCGTGCTACTTTTATATTGAGAGAAATGTGGTCCTGTGTAAAAAACTAAAGCTCGCCGAAGGGCGCGTGCACTCTTGGGCTCTCCGGGCGACTGTGTCTCACCACCCACGTTCGGTGCTCTGGAACTGCTGTGTATGGGCTGGATCAGGACAGCCATTGGCCAAGGACAGGCGAAAGAAGAACGAGGACCAAACTGGTTGCTGATTAGTTACCGTTTATTCAATCTTCCATCTTTCTCATCTCCCGCACTCCCAGCTCTGTCCTCTCTCTCGATCTACTCCAGCCTTTCTCCGGCTTCTCTGTCTCTCCTCCTACATCTCTCTCTCACCTTGCCCTCTAGGCTACATCCAGCCAAGTAGCAAAATCAACATAAGAAAGCTCTTCCTGAGGGCAGGGCATTCCAAAGCCCTTCCTGACTCTTAAGGCTTTTTTTTTCTCTTTTCCTTAGTCCAGGAACTTATTAACATCTTAATCCTAGTTATTTTTGTATGGACATAGCAAGAGATAATTTGAGGCTTGCAAGGCAGCTCTCCTGACAACATCTTGCCACAGGCTCAGACCACAGCACTGAGGCCAGATTAATCAATCCTAACCCTAGCAGAGTCCAAATTTAGTTATCACTGTTTGGATAATGACAACATTTGTCCATGATCAAGCTCTTAACTTATAGTTAAGCATTAGGCACTTTGTCCAGGCCCGTCTTGATGCCAGGGTAGCACACAACTCACCTCTTGCCCTGGGTCCGTCCCATCCCTCGTCGGGACCCTGCTTTTGGGGGTACTAGGAAGTAAGGGCAGCTGAGGCTTAGGTTGAGAGAACAGATGCCCAGGAGGAAAATATCATGTAGAGTCAAATGACTCCCAGGTTATAAAAGCATAGCATTTGCTGTCTTCCTGTGTTCATACAAAAAGGACATTGCTCTGAATAAACTATGCAAAGGACTGAAGGAGAAGAGAAAAACCATATTTACAAGTCAACAGAACACTAAGAAAGAAGCTACAAATAAAGAGGAATGGGAGCACTGTAATGGGAGTAACCCAATAAACCTAACCTACCTGAGGCTATGTTATCCTACAGTCCTGTAATAAATACTCAGTGATATAAATACACTAATAAAACACTTAGGATTCTCAGCTATATAAATATAAGCTAAACAAAATGGAAAAACCAGTGAAGTAGCTATCACAGAAGACAGGTTTAATTGTATAAGGAATGGAATGTTTTAGAACATAATAGTCACGATCTTAACTAACTAGGCTTCCATAGTTGAAGTAAATGTTTATTTTGACTATGTGAAAAAGAATAAATCATAGTTTTTTATACTGCATCTACGAAAAATTATATACTCTTTCACATCTACTGGATACAAAACTTCAAGACAGAGGAGTAGACGAACGTGTCTTTGTGGAGTTTTTCTGACACAATGAGCACTATACAAATACTAATAAAGGAATTGGAGCCAATTCTTCATGTTCTTTAGTCATTTTCATTGTTGTAACTTATCATCTTGGTTTCTCAGATTTGATAGTGTTATGCTATCAATGTTCTTAGTCTACACCTTGAAAAAAAGATATATTGAGAAATGCTCCATCAACAATGTCTAATAACAAAGGGGAAAAAGTACCAATTCATATAAAAAACATGATTTCTCTTTTAGGAGGGGCCAATGAATAGTGATGCTTATAGATTGCTTCTTTGCTATATTATGTCTGTTATGCTTTCTTTTACAAAATGTTACTGAAATTATTCCAAAAAAATATTGTGCTGCAGATACAAACAGAGAGATTTGTGTACATAAATATAGAGTGAGGCTGCCACAGCATGGTTGTGGCTAAATGCATCAATGATAAATATTAGAAATTTAGAATCATCAAATAGACTTTAAACATATCTGTTAAACCTAGTTCTGCCACTTTAAACTATATAACATGGACTCATTTCCTCATATGCATAAGAAGGATAATGCTATTTAAACTCTGCATTTTAATATGATGATGATTAGGTTGATAAAACATGATAAAGTGCCATTTGAACTCTAAAGTGCTATATGAATGTATAATGTGATTATTCAGGGTCTGAATTTATCTATGTAAATGAATATACATGACTTTTTTCCATTAATATTTATTCTCTATTTTATTTTTATTTTGAAAAATTTATTAAAGCCCCATGACTTACAAAGTTAGATAGGTTTTAGACACCCCTGTGTGCCAGCAGTGCCACATCTTTAATCTGTCAGAATTATCAGGCTCCTTCCCACCCCTCCCTTACCCCCATTCACAGCCTACCACCTTGACAAGCACCTTTATAAGTTTGCTTCAGTGTTGATGACTCTGGGGCTTGATATTTAGTTATACCACTCCTTTACACCACTGATATTTTCAGATCCCTATAACCCTTGCTCCCTGTTGCTTCCAATCTTTTCTCCCCTCCTTGATTTCTTGTCTTCCCACCTCCAGTTCCTTCCTTCTCTGTCCATATCCTCCCTATACTCTGTTGCCAAGGGCATCTCCACTTTCACACACTGCATTCCTGCATCCATTTATTCTATATGCCACATATGAATAAGATAATCCTATGTTTGTCCTTCTTCCTTTGGCTTACTTTATTTAACATATCTTTAAGTGACCATCTTATGAATATATAAATGACCACCATCTTAAATCATTCATATTCAACATGCCAAAAATAGTAACAACAAGTCTCACAATGCTGGCATTACTGGTGCCTGCTCCATCAAATTGATGAACAATGGGACAACAATGCTACAGTGCTCCTCATTTATGCAACTTATTTTCCATAATCTGTATTCAGGTACATTTTAAGAAGTTTAAATTGTTAATATTTAAATATCACTCACTTCTTTCAATATTTCACTAAGTCAGTAACTAATTAATTATACAGATTAATTTCTGCCACCCATTTTGTTTGTGTAAAAGAAAGCAACAATAATGGTATTAATCAAAAATATTTGTAATTGGGCCCAAATATTGAATGAATATTACAGAAAATTATAAATTTGATCTAAAGTTATCCCAATAAGTTCTTCATTTGAGAACAAATGAATTTTAAAAATCAACATGAATAAAGAGTTGCAATGTCTTAAAACATTGGCTGTCACAGGAATTTATTCTTCTCATCACCTAAAAACATTAGTACAGCAAAAATTGGTCAGTGGTAATTCCAAATCAAAAACAGACTTTTTAAAAAAAATCACTCTCCTTTACTTTATTATTATTATTTTTTATGTTCCACACTAATGTGACACTGGGTATTCAGAAAGAAAAGTATCAGGTAAAATAGTTCTGTTTTAACTATGACATTTCACACTATAAATAAATAAATAAATAAATAATCTTCACATGCATTATGTTGCTCAGTATATTCCATATATTCCATGTTCACTCAGAATACTATGAAACTAATTAACAACCTAATTTTGTATGCATTATATATTATATATGAATCTCTCTCAACATCATGTAGATGTCACCTACCAACATAAACACAGACTATCATTTTATTTTCTAAATGTTTATTGTCAGCTTGTTTCTTTCTATTGTTTAGGTGTAAGGCCATACTTTATGATGCTTGAAGTCCCCATGGCTCTATATTCTAGAGTCACTCCTAGTGGTGTTAGGCCTTGTGTACTTATGCTGTCAGACCATTATTTATCACTCTAGCAAAAACCTGAGATATGTGTTAGGTACTTTTTGGGTCAAGGTATATAGCACTCTTTGTATGACTGAACACTATTGTCTATAATGCATCTATTTACTTATTCATTCATTAGTTGATCAGTACTTTTTCAAGTTTGTTGCTGTTATGCTGATAGTATTTGGGAGAAGCTCACACTTGGAGATACTTGGGAGCACAACCAGTTGTACTGGAACATCAAAACCAGGGCCTCACAAATTCAAGAGATATGTAAAACCATATAAGATGCATCCCGTTTTTTGTTGGGATTTATTTATATATGCCAGTGGATTCAATTTGGTGTAATCAATTCCTAAGATAACATTTTCTACCCTCCCCCCACACCCACACACACTTTAAACACTGTGGTTTACAAAGTTGTTCATAATTCTCCTATTTCTTAGCTGACCTGCATCCATATTTGTATATCCTTGAATGCTCATTTAAGCAGTTCTGAAAGACAACTGGGATGCAGCCACTGTCACCAAATAGTAGGAGGATATTCCACTTGAAGACTTATGTTTGACTTCCTGGAATACTTGATTTTTGCAACCAGGAGTATATTTGACCAGTTTGGATGGACCTGGGTGACAATGACCAGGGATATTAGACTTGAGCATAATTAAGAATAACTATGAATTAATTCATTCAACCTCAGCTTCAACTCAGAACTATCCCACAGTGCCTGAGCACTCATATTGGGAGAGCTTGATCGACTCTTACGGTATTTGTGCTATCACATCTCATCAAACACTCTTGTTCCGTACAGTATTCACACAGCCTAGGCATGAACCCCTTCTAGGTGTAAATGCTTTGGGAGATCTGTCCTGCGGGTAAGGCGACCAGAGTGGACTGCAAGTGACTGAGTCTGTTAATTTGGCTATGCAAATGTAAATCCGTCATCAGCTTGCTCTGCTTTGTCATCACAAATTTTGCCTCTGGAATGACATCTCCGGGTCTGCTTTCCCTTAGCAACAGAGTTAATATAATAGATGTGTCATCTCTGACCCAAGCATTCATTCTTAGACAGTTGCTTACCCCTTTGGTTGATGTGAAAACAGAGATGGGTACCTGGGAACCAAAGTTGTACAGCATATTTCCACTCTGTTTCAAAGTACATTTGAAGCAGGTTACTGGCTTCCTGAAACTGTTGAGGGTAGATTCTGTGTCACAGGCAATCAAAATAACTATTTTGAGTTACTTATGTTCTTTGGTGCTTCTCTGTCCTACTTCTCCACTGCAGTTTATGATTCCATAGTGGATATTCTCTCCTATTTTAGTTTTCAGAATAGGTTCTGCTATGGGAAAGTACTAGATAGACTCCACAATTTGATCATGTTAGTCTGCTCCTTTGGCTCCTTTAGTGGTTAATATCTACCCTTTAGCAAAATACTTGCTAATGAGTAGAAATCAAAAAAAGGTAATTTGTTATACCCATTGGCACTTGTTTTGTCCCAGAATGTGACTTCTCTTGGATACTATCTTATGTGCACCTCTAGCCTTTGAGAGTGAAGAGTTTATGTGTCCAGTTGGCACAACTCTTCCAACTTCTAATTTATGTATTTATTTTTTTCTTATTTATGTACTTTTATGTCCTCATATTTAAATACCTATTCTGAAGTAAGTACTTATCCTTTTAATATTATAGGGTACAAAAGATTATAGGCTATACCACATTTTTCTATAGTTCCTCTCCCTGAGATGAATGCCTAAATACCTGCATTAAGTAAGCAAAGCTTTGACAGTTGGTGCATGTTAGAAAATGTTAAAATTAATTTAAAAATAAAGTTGTTGAGATACAGAAAATAATCAACAAACTTTTACATTTCTCTTACACCTTTTCATTAATATTTTTTCGAATTTTTAGTTGTGTACACTCGCTCCAGGAACATGAAGAGCATCAAACCATTTGTTCAGGGTCTTGATGAAGAAGTCTGACCATCTCTTAGGTGGGTGGCCAGGCATTCTTTTGACATCCTGTGGAATCCAGTCAGTAACAGCTCTAGTCCAGCAGTCATCTCCAAATTGCATTACGTGTCCAGCCCATCTGATTTTTAATTCCTTGGCAAAAAAGGCAGTATTCCCTGATTCTCCATAGTTGACAGAGGTCAGAACTCCGGATTCCTTCTCTTACTTGGGTGAAACGTGATATTCCAAGCATAGCTCTTTCAATTTCTCTTTGGGATACCCAAATAGCTTTCTCATCCTGTTTTCATAGGGCCCAGGTCTCTGAGGCATATGATAGTGCAGGAAGAATGGTGAAGTCGAAAAGATATGCCAGGAGCCAGAGGTTCTTCGTCCTCTTAACAACTTCTTTGATGCTTGTGAAGGCATTTGACCATGCTCTCTTTCTCCTGCACAGTTCTGACGCCAAGTCATTCGTTATGTTGAGTTCTCAGACCAGGAACACATAACTGCTGCATTCGGGGATGTTCGTTCCTTTGAGAGCAAATGGAAAGTCAGGAACTAGTTTGTTTCTCATGAACATTGTCTTTGTGAGATTCAGCTGCAGTCCAACCTTTCCACACACAAGGTCAAAGTTGGCCAGCATCCGTGCTGTTTGGCTAATGTTGGGTATTATTATAATGATGTGGTGTTCCTGGAATGAGCAGATACCACTGGGCTACAGTAGCACATGACAGGGACGAATAGAGACATTACTGGCAACTGCTCATGACAAGTGAAGTGACACAAGTTGTGTACACTCAAGATTTTTTATTCTAAGTGTGTGTGTGTGAGAGAGGAGGTTGAGGCGGATGTATTGGTAGTTACTTTATCCTACCAATGTATTTTCTTATTTTTTTTTTAACCATACCCTCCCTCCTACCCTCTTCCCCCCCTTCCTTCTCCCTATTTTGGTATTCTAGCAAATGAAAGGCTAATTAAAAAAACATTCTGTCTCTACTAAGTCAGAAACAGACCTTAGAGGTGGCTACAGAAGATGCTGAGACAGTAGCTCTGTTCTTTAGTAGCCATCTCCCAGTCAGAGAAACTTTCCAATAAACCTCCCACAGGATGAAATTTATACCACAAAAGCTAGAGCAGCTCCTTCTTGGATGATGACATTTAGCTTCTTTGTCCAAACTATTAATAAATTCAAATATTCATGTGGGGTGGTAATTATAGAGCTCCCTGTATTCTGGTTTTCTCCATCAATTAAGCAATTTGGTAATCTTGGCAGGTGTATGGTAAGCAAAGAAATGAGGTGATCATTTGCTAGTCACAGACGCCACTCTTTGGTTTAAACATTGTTCCACTATATCCAAAGATGAGATCCAAAATATTTTTGAGGGTTTAGGGGACATAGTGATAGTCAACAATAGCAGCAAATAATTCAATAGCATTAAAAACACAGAACACAGTTACAGCCATAGAACAATGCTAGCAAGAAGACCAGCTTGCTGTTCTCTATTTTGGGGAAAACAATCAAAACCTTTCTCCAAGGTTTCACCTGAAAACCTGTGGGGGAAACATGAAAACAAAAAGAATTTAACCTTAGGGGCTAGAGCAATAGCACAGCATGTAGGGCGTTTGCCTTGCATACGGCCGACCCAGGTTCGATTCCCAGCATCCCATATGGTCCCCTGAGCACCTCCAGGAGTAATTCCTGAGTGCAGACCCAGGAGTAACCCCTGTGCATCGCCAGGTGTGACCCAAAAAGCAAAAAAAAAAAGGGAATTTTACCCTAGGCTATAATAAAACCATGCATGTGGAACAAGTGATGAGCCTGAAATAAGCTCTGCCAATCACAGACTTTTTCCTGAAATCTACCAGAATGCTGATTGCAACCAAGTGTAACTCGAGTGCCTCATTATCATTCCTACAGTCATAAAGTAGGTCCACTAGTTGCACTGGTAAATGCCTCTGTCCCCAGATTTAACAAAGTAAATCTATTCATATTGAATATTCTTACAATAGGAAGTTATGATAAAAAGAGTTATGTGAAACTTCAGCAGATTCAAAGCAAGTTATATAAAATTTAAAGATAAATTTGTTATCAGAATACAGCTCATTAACTCTGAGAGAGATGAGGAACAGACCTCTTTGTACCAACTCCAAATAAGAGAATGCCTAGGGTTACCTAGGCAAGGAGAGAGGGCAACAGAAAGTGTAATGTATGGGCCCAGTACCCTTAAGCCTCAATCTTCTGCTACAGAAGTGTAACTTATATAAAGGGCAACTTTTATCTGGCAAGGGAAGTGGAGTTGGTTTCCTTGACATCTCTGTAGATTGGCTTATTAGAGCAATTTTCCAGGCACTATAACATAGGACTGCACTAGTGTCTGATACCTGGTTCCAGGGCCATTAAGACAGGCACATAATGGCCCATTGAGTGAAAATCCATTTGAAGTTGTTAGGATGTGGTCTTAATTGCTACTAAAGAAAGAACTGACTGACCTCTAGCTGGGATCTTAAAATTAGGTCAAGACATCATTTAAACAAACAAAACTACTATAGGCCTCATGTAGGCTTACAAAATAAGAATCTATATTTTGACATATCCAAAGTATGGTAATAGACAATTTCGTTTAGAAATCACTGCTTTAAGCAGTGACTTTTAAGGAATAGTTGAAATATTGGAAGTTGAACTTGAAAAAGAAGACATTTCAAAAGGATCCTAGGAATTGAATCAAAATACATTTAAAAATCTTAATTTATAAGGGTGTTCATGTGGTTGGTTTTTATGAAAGAAGAAGAAAAACTAGATACAAGTTCAAAAAATAGATTTTGTCGAGAGATGTCAAGGTCAACTAATTATTATTTGGTGAACATCTTATGAAAAAATATATATCCTATTATTTTTAACTTATCCAATATGCACGGGTAGCTTGCCAGGCTCTGCCATGCGGGCTCCGTACTCTCAGTAGCTTGCCGGGCTTTCCAAGAGGGGCAGAGGAATTGAACACAGGTTGGCCGTTTGAAAGGCAAAAGCCCAACCGCTGTGCTATTGCTCCAGCCAAAAACAGTAACAATAAGTTTCTCAATGAGAGACGTTACTGGTGCCTGCTCGAACAAATCGATGAGCAACGGGTTGACAGTGACAGTGATTATTTTTAACTTAAATATGATGATGCAACTTTTTATAACTAATGAAATGTGAAAGAGAAATGTCTTATCTCTATTCAGGATTTTAATAAGACATGACTGTTTCATCCTTTTTTTGTTTCTACAATCAAAAATATATATCAAAATATAGCATTCAGCAACAACTTATGTACCTTAAGGAGTATAAAAAAGTAAGCAAGTCTTGCTATACTGTAATGGATATTTGTTTTGGTTTGGCTTGGGTCCACACCTGGCTGTACTTGGGGTTTACATCTACCTCTGTGCTCAGGGATCACTTCTAACAGCTCTTGGGAGACCTTATATAGTGCTGGGACTAAACTGGGCTGTAAACATCAATCAAAGCATCATAATATTTCTATTATCTATCCAACCCTATCTTTCTTTTTAAAAAAAAATCACACTGCATCACTGTATCACTGTCATCCCATTGCTCATCAAATTTGCTCGAGCGGGTACCAGTAACATCTCCACTATGAGACTTGCTGTTACTGTTTTTGGCATATCGAATACACCATGGGTAGCTTTCCAGGCTCTGCTATGCAGGTGAGATACTTTAGGTAGCTTGCCGGGCTGTCTGAAAGGGGCGGAGGAATTGAATCCGGGGCGGCTACATGCAAGGCAAACACCCTACTGGCTGTGCTATTATTATAGTTAAGGTAATATGTTTAAAATAGGGTTAATATTTATGGTATTTATATGCAAAGTTACTGCACCACATCACCACCAAAGTGTCTAATACCCTTCACCAATCTTATTTAGTTTTGTGCCTACCTCTTCACCCACTACCCACATTATTTGATAATATGAGTTTTGAAATCATAGACCATATGTTATTGTTCCATACACTCAACTTCCTTGCTCTGTCTTTACAAATATCTGTGGTATTTGTCTATGCCATAGATAAGTGAGATCATGCAGTATTTGTTCTCCTTTTTTTTGACTTCTTTTACTTGACACTGACACCCACCATTTCCTTTCATATTACAGCAAACTGCATGATTTCATCATTTCTTGTAACTGGATAACATTACATTGTGTTATGCCATAATTTATTTGTCATTGGATATTTGGGATGCTTCCATATCCTGGATATTATAATAAATGCTCTAATGAATATCAGTGTGAAGATATGTATCTGTTTTGGTGTGAACAATTTATATTATTCAAACAGTCCCAAGTGAGATTTTGTGTGACTTCATCTTTTCTTTATTCCCTCCATTAAATGAGGATGCCACAAAGGTATTGTAAGTGTATTTCAAAAGAGATGGAGATAGACTGTGACTCAGAGCATGGCCAGGTGCAATATAGAGTAGTGTTTTTTTTTTTTTTACTAGCTACTGAATATTAACTACTAATTGTTGAAATGAGCAACTATCTTCCCTTTGATTGCTCTATAGGCCTGAGATTTGTTGACAGCAGGATGTAATCTTAGACTATTTCCCTCAGACACTGGAGAGTTGCTCTAGGTACTGATATGCTTGTACCTATTTAGACAACTGGCAATCTACTCCCAACACAGGCAGTGTTGAATGTGGGAAGGTTTCACACATGGCTACTTATGTCTGAACTGATGAGGAATGATATAACCAATCACATTCCAAGTAAGTCACACAGTCATCACTGTTTCAATCACTTCAGGTTATCAATGATCGATCCCTTATGGATCATGCAGTATTTGTTCTCCTTTTTTTTGACTTCTTTTACTTGACACTGATATGTGGATTTGGCTCCCCTGTACTTTTAGCGGGTGCAGGAAAAGAGTCATCTGGAGCTTCAGTTTATCTGTCAATTAGGCTGAATAGTCATAGGCAAATACAGTGAGACTAGTTCCCAAAGCCCATCAGCAGTGTGTTCAGTTCATATGCCATAGTTCTGACTTCCAGCAGGGGCATCTCAAGTTAACTAGCCCAGGAAAATGAGGCCAGTCATAAACAAAATAGGTGCTCTGCATAAACCAATGACAGATACTATGGAGTCCCTCTTAGGAAGGGGTAGAGAGACCTCATGCAGTTCACAGAAATTTCCAGAGTGGCAACTTCCCTCTCAGTCCCCAGGTTCCTGCTGCCTTCACCTGGAGGTCACAGGTAAAGTGCTGAATGCCCTCGTCCACAAGAACCAGTGTCTGCAGTCTCGGGGACAGTCCTATGGCCTCAGTCACTGCCAGCAGCTGACAGGCAGTCAGACTCCAGTCCTTTAAATATAGCTTCCTTAAAAGTTTCTCAGGTATCTAGCATCAGTCTCTAACTACTTTTCCAGGACCTCCATGTAATTCTGTTCCATGGAATTCTGTTCCCCACAGAATTCCCCACAGAAAGCTTTGCTGCTTTGCACCTGGCCCTATTCTGGGTTGCGATCTCCCTCCCTCTTAAATTCATGGTGTCTCAGAAACACTCAAAGGAACCTTATTTCCAGCTGTTTCCACCCTCTTTTTGTCTACAGCTTCTCCCCCTCAAAATGGAGACTTAAAATGAAAATCAAGTACTTCAGATTATTTGATTAGTATATGCACTATAAAATATACTAACTTAGCTTAAGTTTTATATATTGTTGTTTAAATTATTTTAACTAATATGAACCATATTTGAGAAGGTTCATTGTTTTATTAATATATCTATAAATTGAGAGAACCAAAACCAAATACTTATAATAACCAAAAATTACTAACCAGTTACAGAACACTTCTATTTTCTGATAACTTCTAACTTTAAGTTTTAGGTGTCTAAATAAAGGCATAGGGTCATGCATTTAATTAGAATCACAGATTTGATAGAATACATATTTTTTAAGCAAGGGGATTTGGGAAGTAAATCACCACATCAAGCATCATATTTTATTAATAGAAATAGATAATTTTCAAAGATTTTTCAAGTAAATGCAATTCAGTTTGAAATTCTAGAGCTCAGACCTTGAGTTCTTACCTGAAAGAAAGTTTAATAGTGAAATCAATATTTTGTGAACAAAAATCTTAGTGAGCTGGGTATGCATAGGAAGAATATTTTCATGGTTCAGAGATACTACTTAGTAAGTGAAAATCACTGAAGCATGACCAAAGGAGGAGGTTCATAAAATCAAACACTCAGCTGTTTTTACAAGATATTGAGCAATGCAAATTATTCTGTCTTACCACTGTGATTATTTTAAAGCTTGCCCAGGCCTATGTAATAGCTCATCAGAGTATATATGTTGTGTTTGTTTATGTTGTTTATCTACAAGAGTTTATAGGTATTTGTTTCCATATTTTAAGCCAGTCTGAATTAGTTTTGAATAAAGTTAAAGAAAGTTTTTAAAAGAGACTGCCAATAAAAAAATAGCACATCTTTATTTTCTTTGCTTTTTCTAGTTTTATTTATATTTCAGGTTATACCCAGCAGTGCTCAGAAATGACTCATGCTCTAAGCTCAGGGTTTACTCCTATCATGTTTAGGAAACCATATGGAGTGTTGGGGATTAAACCCATGCTGGTTGCATAAAGGCAAGTGTCTACCCACTATACCATTGCTTCGGCCCCAGTCTCTTTATTTAATAAAAAAAAAAAGTAACTGAAAAGTAGCTGAAAGAACTAGCCCTCACTGGGTTGGTGTCAGCATTAACTAAAGCTCCAGGGCATGAATATAAGTATTTAACCTTTCCATACTTTCTTTCAGTAATTCATCATAACCAGAATCTTCTCATGTGATAGAATACTCTACATGCAATAAGCTATCTTTCTTGTGCCTGTTCTCAGATATTCTTAGATAATGACATCCCTGATTCTAGAAAACACAACAATAAAGAGAATGACTCTTTCTTTTCACACTTGTAAGAATAAATGTAGTAAGTCTATAAAAACAGAAAGAATGGATGTGAATGTGAATAATTTGGTCAGATCTGATGCTACACAATAAGGGGAAGATTAACAAATTAAAGATGTTTCATTTTTAAGTAGATCATTACATCCCTTCACTTATATGTGATCAAGATTTCTAGATTTCTAATGATAAACTCTTAGAGGTAACGCACATCAGAATGGTTACCTGAGCAACCAATATTAACCAGAGAAACATTTTAGTATGACAGCATAATTTCACCCCCAGGTTGTTAGAATAAAATTCTTATGCTAAAGCTGAATGTAGAAGGAACACATATAGGCACTAATGACACAATAGAATATGTCTGTTCTGAAAATCTATTTTGTAACTACACTCATTACTTACACATACATATGCAGATATATGTATGTATAAACTATTTGCAGTGCAGGTTTTCTATTCCATTGTGCATTGAATTTTTACAAGAGTCAAACTTTATTTAGTTTGCCAAAGTCTTAAACATAATGGCAAATAATCACATAAAATTGAATGTAGAATCACACATGACATCTTGAATGGAGCTTTCAGGGCTCTTGGAAACTTTCAGTAAAGTGCTCTTTGAAAGCCTCTTAAATAAATAAATGTAGTGCTAATGCTAAAAGGTTGAAAATTTATTCATTAATGTCATGTATAAAGTAGGTGTGGAGAATAGGGAAAGAGAAACGATTGAATGAATGCTTATGGCTCTTCAAATATATCATAGGGACATTTTAATCTACCTTGACATATTGGGAGAGTTTATGTTGACGATCTTTTGGAAAATGTTTTTATGAACAAAAATAATACCTAATAGTGACTTTGTTTCTGTAGGATAACTCAATTGATAAACAGTATTTAAGTTGCATACCAAATTACTAAGCTATTATTTCAATACATACTATAGTTAGATTGCAAATAGTATACCAAGATTATTATGTTTACTCAAAAACAACCAACTATTTAGGTTGGATATTACAGACATAATAAATATACAAAAAATGCATTATGTGGGTGCTGGAGCCATATAATACAAAAGGTAGGGTGTTTGTCTTGCATATGGACTACCCAGGTTCAATCCCCAGCATCCAATATGTTCCCCAGACCACTGCCAGGAATGATCTCTGAGCACAGTCAGGTGTAAGCCCTGAACACAGTTCGGTGGAGTCCCCTACCCCCACCAAATTACACTGTCTTTCTTACATTGAATCTCTGAACCTTATTAGAAACTCTTCTTTTCACTTTAATTTTCATTGCAGGCTGCCTTGCATACCCCTTTTCTTTCCTTTTAAAGAACTCTAAAAAATATCTATCACATTATTTTATAATTTTTATATAAAGGTTTTACACACCTAAAAAGTTAGATTTCCATATTCTAAAATAATCGGGGCTGGAGTGATAGCACAGCGGGGAGGGCATTTGCCTTGCATGTGGCCAACCCGGGTTTGATTCCCAGCATCCCACATGGTCATCCGAGCACCGCCAGGAGTTATTCCTGAGTGCAGAGCCAGGAGTTAACCCCTGTGCATTGCTGGGTGTGACCCAAAAAGCAAATAAATAAATAAATAAATAAATAAAATAATCAAATTACTGGAAATTTCAAAACCTGTGAATAGACATTTCAACTTGAAGGAATAAGACTGGTTAATATAATAGAGATCTAGTAGACCAGTTCACAAAAATTAATCACGTTCCGTAAGAATAATAAAATTGAAAACGAAGTTTAGTCATATTTTCCTTATTTTGGAAAATAATATAATTTTTCAATTTGCATGACTTTCAGTCACTTTCTTAGATATTTTTTAGTGACCCTCTTTAACCTCTTTCAATATCTTACACTTTTTTATCAAAAATATGATTTCACATTGTTTTTATTCTTACTCAACTTTATATTTATTTAAATTTTCCTGATGTGTGGTGTATTTTCCTAAGGATTATTGGTATTACACATTATCTTTTTAGATACTACATTTATTTAATTAGATTTTCTTGTTAATTGTACGGGATCTGTTGCTTTGATGAATTATATTCACGCTATAGCTAGCATGCTGAAAGATGATGTTCAGAAAAAGGATGGATTTTCTGAGTTTATTTATTATTATGTGTTTTTCCCTCTTTGGCATAGTGTCAATTACATGTCATTTTTTCTCTGTAAACAAAAATTAAAGCTTAAAGAACTGGGATTCAGGAGATTATACAATATGGGAGAATGGCCTACAAAGAAAGAATAGCACTGAAAAACAAATTTGACAAAAGATAAACCTTAGAGATGATAAAAACTGAAAGTGAAGGAGTAGCTATTTAAATCATAAGCAATTCTTTGTATCTTGCTCAGTAGTTCGCAGATCATTCAACTGAAGAATTTAAAAAGTAAATGGACTGGATCGGTAGCACAGCGGGTAGGGCATTTGCTTACATGAGGCTGACCCAAGTTTGATTCCTCCGTCTCACTCAAAGATCCCTGCAAGCTACTGAGAGTATTCCACCCACACGGCAGAGCCTGGCTAGCTACCCATGGCATATTTGAGATGCCAAAAACAGTAACAACAAGTCTCACAATGGTGCCGGCTTGAGCAAATCGATGAACAATGGGATGATAGTGCTACAGTGCTATATAAAGGTTTGCATCTTATCTTGACTGGAGATTCTTTGAAAAAAGTTACTCTATATTTATATGTGCATATATCCAGGACACAATTATGTATCCAGTTCAAAGTAAACATAAAGTAAATGTTTGTGAACTGAATCAAAAGAACAAAAATCACATATGAATTAAAATTATCTTATCACTGGAAACACTGCTATTTTATGATATCTGATATAGCTGCCTCACATAATGATTTATATCAAAACATTTTTTTGAGCTAAGAATAGTAGACTCGGAGTGAGAGGGAACAACTATTTTTTTTCTTTTTATTAGATACATGACCAAATAGTGATTGGCCCATTATCACCCTGAAACAATCTGAACCATTAGAATATTTTTATTTCCAGTTTTCTAAGATATAAAATCAAAATAAAACCTTAAAATATCACTCAGTCACCATGAACTGGCCACTCCCTGGATGACTTGTTATGACTGTTTGATTCTCTCATAAGTTGCTAAGTTTCACTCATTCTTTCTAGTATCAGATATAGCCAGAATTGCTTTTCAACCTGATAATTAACAATTTTAATTTTTAAATATTGTACAATTTCTAGATGTCAAGGGGTATAATAACCTAACCTACAGTAGCACCATGAAACAATATAAAATATAATATATATTATATTACATATAATATATATAATAAACAATATAAAATATATATAGTTCAGTGACTAGCCTATTTCACTTTTCATAAAGTTCTTCAGATTCATCCATGTCGGGGTCCTGGCCAGTAGACCCCTACACACTGGAGTATGATCCCCCGAAGTCGCCAGACGAACTCCCTATGGGAGAAGGAGTGGGAAGAGGAGAAACCTTTGTCCTGGCCCTCTGCTCACAGCGGGATTCCTGCCACACCACTGCCATGGAAGAAACTGAGAAAGAACGTCACCGAGCAGAGCGGTCTCGTGGTCAAGCAGTCTCTGTTTATTGACTCTTACACAGGGGTTTTTATGCACATTATCTTGGGGTTGGGGGGGGCATTCCACGTATGTATCACTCTTATCTCGTCGCACTCAGTACAGATGCAAGTTAATGATTTGTATTCCCCAATCTCCCGGCCGGGTTAACTAGCTCAGACAAATGTTAACTGTCATGTCCCTCATCCAAAATTGACTCCTCAACCAGAGTGCCTGTGTGTAAATGCTGGGGTGTGTGGAATACAGGGCCCCTGGACCCCCGTAAATAGGGCCAGCACTTGAGTTCAGCGGCAGGGGATTTAGTCAAAGTCTCAGGCTGGCTGCTGAGACCCCCAACACATCCATGTGAACATAGCTGAATAATGTTGCTAACAACATGAGAATACAATGAATTCATTTATTTTAAATATAAACTCTCCTAACATCTAAGTAATGAATTTCCCCAAAATTTATATCTTGAAATCTTAACCATAAATATGATGACATTAGGATATAGGGGACTTTGAAAGGTAATTATGCTAATGAGGGTAGATCCCAGATGAGATTCCAGAGAGTTATTTAGCTCTTTTCATCATGCCAGGACACAATAAGTCTACAACCCTGATGCTGTCACCTTAATCTTGGCTTCCAGACTATGGAACTATGAAAAATTAAAGCTAATTTTATTCCAAACTGTGATATATTGTTATAACAAAAAAAATGGAATAAGGCATAGACAGAAATAGACTTGCTGATCATGTGATTGTTGTATTTTAATTTTTGAACAACCTCCATGTTATTTTTGTAATACCTACAGATACTTATATTTCTACTATCAGTGAACATGGACCAGTTTCTTTTTTCTCCAGATTCTCATTAACATATGACCTTTTGCCTTTTTGATGACAACTATTCCAAAACTATGAATGATGCCTCATTGTGAATTTATTTTTATTCCCCTGATGTTTACTGGTTGTCAGGAATTTGGGGACTCTAAAAAATGATATTTTGGTGAGAGTACAAAGTGTCAGATATGCAAGATTAATAAATTCTAGAAATATAATTAATATCCTGGTGACTATTGTTATCAGTAACATAATTTAAAGTATAGGTTGCATTTGGGGGCCACAACCAGCTGTACTCAAGGCTGATTCCTGGTTATGCACTCAGTGGTGACTCCTGGAAGAGGTCTGGTGACCATATGTGACACTGGGGAACTGAACCTGGTTCTGCTGTGTGAAAGTTATGTTAAAATTTGATGAGGGTCTTGGAAAAGTTTGTATGTTAAAATATTTGACACATAATTTTGTTCCTGATATTCCTGCTGAATAAAGGGTTTTCTGGATGAAGATATAGTTTATTTTACATTATTTATTCTAAAAGTTTGATTTTATTCCTTGCGTCAATATTTCCCCAGAAATTTGTAGTTTATCTAAGAAAATATCTTCTGATTTGATGAGCCAGAAACTCTATCTTAATAGGTTTCTTGATAGGAATAATAAATATTTATTTAAACTTACGTCATAAATGCAAAAAAAGTCATATATATATATTTAAAATTACAAGATGACCTTTTGAAACAAAGCTAATCTCAGACCAGGATGATAAGTGATAAAGTTAGCATTGCTACTCATTTGTCAAGATGTACAACCATATAAATGACATTTGTATTTGAAAAGGTCAGGATGGATGATATGATTACTTACTGACATTAACACCCACTGCAATTTAAATTATATATTTTACAATTGCTTACTTGAATGTTTTATTCCCATTAGGGAGTAATTGATAATACATTTTTTCCATTCTAAAGCTATCAAGGTCTTGTGTCAATGATTGAGTATCAAGTATGTTGTAACAGAATTTTTACTTGTAGGCTTTATCAGCATGAAAATATTTTAGGCCCACAACTAAAAATGTTGTAAAGACCCAGGCTTTAATTGTAGCTTTGAAAACATAACAATGTCATTTATGTTGTTAAAAATTATATGATTATATAATATGTAAGCATTTTCTGATAAAATACCACCTGGTATGTATTGTAGATTTTGTTTGTTACTCACCTCTACGTTTATTAAGTTTCCACAAAGACAAATGTATAATATACAAATATGTTTGTAACTATGTTACAATGGAACTATCTCCAGTGCCATATTGCTGAATGGAATGTACTTTGACTTCTCATGGAGGCCCTAGAAAAAGTACAAACATACAAAATGCAGAACCATAAAATTTCACATTTTACATGAATTTTGTATAATTTAGTTTCAATTCTTTAATATGTAGCATCCCAGATTTATTGAATTTTATGTAAGAAGCGATAGCACAGTGGGAAGGGCGTTTGCCTTGCATGCTGCCAACCTGGGTTTGATTCCTCTTCTGTCTTGGAGAGTGCAGCAAGCTACCAAGAGTATCCCGCCCGCACGGCAGAGCCTGGCAAGCTACCTGTGGCGTATTCAATATGCCCAAAACAGTAACAACAAGTCTCACAATGGAGACGTTACTAGTGCCCGCTCGAGCAAATCGATGAGCAATGGGGTGACAGTGACAGTGATACAGTGATGTAAGAAATGTTATTAAAGTATATAATGAAAAAGTACAGATTTTTTTTGCATTAAGAGAATTAAGAAATTTTACCTAGCCTCCAAATGACTACTTAGGCACTTAATACTTTACCCAGACTTCATAAAGTTTAGATTAAACTCTCTTTAGAGAATAAAAGTCTAATAAACAAAAATGGATCTTTATTATAGAAACAATAACATAAGACAAACATCCTACCTGCTGTTCTATTTATCTGGCCACTAGTAACTATTTATTAAAGAGTAATAACGAATTCATGAAGAGTTTCTAGATTTCACTAGTCATAAGGAAAATGCAAATCAACATGACACTAAGATATCATTGTGTGCTTATTAGAATCACAATTATTAGAAAAATAAAGGAACAACAAAAAAGAGTCAAGACAAGAATATAAAGTGTGTGTATTGATGAGGATAATAAAGAAAATAGACTTTATGAAAATCAATGTGGCATTTCCTCTAGAAATTAAAATTAATGGCCCAAGTACATATTTTTAATTAAACTTTCTTCTTTGCATGCTTTTCCTTCTTGAGAGGATTGGAAATGACTCTATAGTCTATGTCATTCTCAGGGATGAAATTCATTGATTTTGTTGATGGAATAATGCAGTGAGAAGCTTTAGTGGGGTAGGGAAACTGTATTCTTTAAAATATGATCCATGGAAAAAACAGGCCAAGCATTTCTATCTAGATAGTAACTTAGATCACAAATTCAATAACATCACCAAAAATATTATTTTGAAGCAAGCATGGAAGGTTGGCAGGAAGATGGCAGCATAAGTATAATAAGATGTAAAACTGCACAAGGCCTATCTCATAAAAATGATAACTAAACATAATTCATAATAATAGCTATTAACACTAAAATAGTGAGCAAAAATTTTATTCACTGTACCAATATAAAAATTAAGCGGAATTTTATTATGAAAATCTAATTCAGAAATCTAAAATAGAGGGTAGAAGAAATGTAGAGCCATAATGGCCCCAAAGGGATCTGTCTGAAAGTATTACCATGGGACATAAATGAAGTGTGTATCAACACAAAATTGAAGACAGAATCCTACATGAGGCCCCACTTAGAAAGTTTACCATCTCTAGGAAGTTCTGTATGGAGAAACGAGGAGTTTGCAGTACATTTGAGAATTGAGCACAGGAGCAGGAGTAAAGGGAGAGAGGCCAGGCAGAGGCTGTTCAAGGCTTATGGTGAGCTGAATGCCTGTGATTCAAACGACAGTTTCTACTTATTAAAATTGAGCTGGAGACAGCATCTAAAATAAGCAAGGTATCTGTTACCCTCCACAAGCTGGCAGGGAACTGTGAACCCTCTTTCAACATAAAACAACCACATTCTGTAAATCTTAGCTGAGGGTAGAGCAAAAGTGTGCCGAGGGATATTTTCCTTCACCAATCCAAACAAAGTCAGACCCCTAAGCCAACATGTAAGTGACTGAAAGTGCTGCTGAGTATTTATATTCATCAAAAATGCTTCCCAAGGCTGTGAACATAGCATGGACTTGTCTGGTCATTGGGTCCAGGCTATGTGCAGTGCAGTGAACTTGTTGCAACAATTTTCTAGAAGCGCTGTAACTGCTAGATTTATGTGTTTTCACAATCATCCATATCATTCATGCCCATGTAATTATTTGCACTGATCCAATATTATGGTAAGTAATTGTTCAGTTTCATTTATTTATTTATTTATTTATTTATTGCTTTTTGGGTCACACCCAGCGATGCACAGGGGTTACTCCTGACTCTACACTCAGGAATTACTCCTGGCAGTGCTCAGGGGACCATATAGGATGCTGAGATTCGAACCTGGGTAGGCGTGTGCAAGGCAGACGTCCTACCTGCTGTGCTATCGCTCCAGCCCCAATTGCTCAGTTTTAGCTAGTACTTAGTATCTCCACATCTAACACTCAGATTGCTAACTGGTGTGATGATTTAGTAACATTAATTGATGAAGACAAAAGCTCAGGGAGGTTTTAATTTTTTTAATTTTTTTTATTTATTTATTTATTTATTTTAAATTTTATTGAATCACTGTGAGATAGCTACAAGCTTTCATGTTTGGGTTACAATCTCACAATGATCAAACACCTATCCCTCCACCAGTTCACATTTCCCACCACCAATATCCTGGGTATACCCTACTCTTTCCCACCCTCCCCTGGAGGTTTTTAGACACACCAGAATGTTCTAAACTCCTGTGAATTAACTTCAAATAAACCATTCTATGTGAACAGAGCATTAATAAGCCTATAGAAAGGATTTAAAAATTCAAAACAGAAAGTAATGCACTGGAAAGTAAAATAGCTAATTGGAAAAACACAGTAATAGATTTCAGTGGGAGAATGAAAGAAGTTAAAAGGTAATATGGCTATAATAATTAGTAGTTTAAAGTCAGAAAAAGTAGTCAAGATAAACCTTAAAAATTACATATAGATATTGCATAACAATATAGGATAACTAGAGATAAACATCTGAAATTAGTGCTCGAGTTTCAAAATTCCTAGAGCAAAATGCATTTTTAAAAGATATATGTACAAACCCAATGTTATAATTGGTTATAAGTGAAATATTTAATATCACAGCCTAAAAGTAGGATAGAACAAATTGATAAGAATTTAAACTAAAAGCAAAAAAAAAAGATACAAAGATACAAAGGTTTACATCCTATAACATTACTTCAGTTTTTAGGGTTCAGGCCTGTAAATTTCATAGGTATATAAGAATTCAGTTCAAAGCAGGGAAAATGAAATGTCGTTACAACCAATAGCAATTTTTTTGCAATAAATGGTTTGTAGTTCTAATGAAAGAATATATATCTTCATTTGACAAGAAGTAATCAGACATGCCAATATGATTGATTAGTAAAACCAATTGGTGAAGGAAACTGGTGATTCTGAGAAAAGTGACAGCGTCTTGAGATGTCTATACCTCCACAATACACCAAGCAATTGTTTAAGTAATAGCACAATCACAGAAAGAGCTACTTAGCTGGAAATACTATCTGATGTTAGAATGCAAAATGTAATCTTTTGGGATCCCTTTATTGAACTAAAGCACAAAAAGAGCAGAGAGGAAATTCTCTTTTCCAAAACAAACAAGCATTTCTTTTAATTTCAAGATAAAAGTATAATAATATTGCACTAAAGGTGTTAGTAATGCATTAGTTAAAAATAATATAAAGTATAAGCCTTGCAAAATAGAAGATAGAATTATCATTTTCAGTGTTATGATTGCTGCCTAATTTTTATCACTGTATCACTGTCACTGTCATCTCATTGCTCATCAATTTGCTCAAGAGGGCACCAGTAACGTCTCTATTGTGAGACTTGTTACTATTTTTGGCATATCGAATATGCCATGGGTAGCTTGCCAGACTTTGCCAAGCAGGCAGGATATTCTTGGTAGTTTGCCGGGTTCTCCAAGAGGGATAGAGGAATCGAACCCGGGTGGGCCACGTGCAAGGCAAATGAACTACCCGCTGTGCTATTGTATATAAAAATAAGAGTGATAAAGTAAGATAATTTTGTAAAGATTCTAGGTATAGAATTAATATAATGAAAATAGCAGACTTTATTACTCTGACAGCCAGTAATCAGAAATTATGATCAATAACAAATATTTAAAAAGTATTTAAGAAAAAATGTAAGAAGAAAAGTAGAAATAATATGCATGAAAGTGTCAGGGAGATATTCCACGGTTAAGGCACATAACTTGAATGCACAAGACACTGAAATTTATTATCTGTGCCCCATCACTCTCTAGCATTGTAAAGTATAATATTAGTCTCCTAGCCCTGCCAGACGACCGTAATGGTCTTAGTGGTCCCCAAGACCACTGTACTTTAATCTTTTCATATCCTCCAAGACCAGTATTGAATCATTTGGTCTGGTTGACTGAATGTTGTTTTGAGTAGCCCCTGAACACCTGACTGGAGACCTCCCCAAACAAAATATTAATGAGAATAAAAAACTGTAAATGGAGGGGGATGAACAGAGATAATTTTCAAGCACATGATCGAACAGTATCATTTCAAATTAACATTTGCTCAGAGAAACAGTAGCAATGGAATGTGTAACTTTATAGAATGAGCTTTATAATAAAAAGTTGGATTATGTGATCATGGAGGCTAGTGTGTACAAAATATGTACTACATGTTAGCAATCTGGAGAGCCAGGAGGACCAGTGATATAGTCCAATGGAAATCTGAAAAATTTCCTCTAGCATTAAAATGTTGGTGTCTTTTCTCTCCAGGATTTTAGGTTGTCAAATGAGATACATCCACATTAGAGTGGTCACTTTTCTTTAAACTGAACGTGTTGATTTAAATGCTAACAACAACTCAATTTGAATACATCCAAGTAACAAATAAAATAAACCAGAATTATGCTTCCCTTTTTAAAATATAAATTTAACTTACTTTTCCTATTTTATGAGATATAATTTCTACATATAATAATGTGTACATATACACTGTTGAATTCACACATATTGCATAATGACTAATGCTATTACATTAGCTAAGATTACCATCACTTCATTCAGTTATCATTTTTGTGTGCAGTAGATAATTATGATCTATTCCTTTAGCAATTTCAGAATCTTAAATATCATTTTTAATTGTAGCCATGGCGTACATTGGATTCTAAGAGTAACTTAAAGTTGAAGTATACCTTTAACTAACTTTCCCATTTCCCCTAATGGTCCCTCACAGACACCATATTATTCTCTCTTAAAAATTCAATTTAGTCCTTTAAGGTTAAAAAAGCAGATATTAATTAAATAATATTCAGTACATGTTTTTGAATAGCTATAATAGTTCTTATGAAGCAAGGAAGAAAGATGTCCAGTCTGAAAAATTCTTTTGAAAAATAAGATGGGAATGGAAGAGATATAAAGGGTCTCCTAAGGAAAGTCCTTAATAAAGAAACTGTCACTGACCTATCTTTGGCATTCCTTCCTGAAATGCAGAATCGTAGTGCAGCAGCTGTTTATAATTTTGAAGTTAAAGATGAAGGATAGAAACCATATTCCCAGAGTGTCAAGCTGATTTTTTGGAATTTCTGTGTCACTGACCACACTCTCAAATCACTCTATCGGCCCTAGGTATGTCACATCTTAAAACATGAGAAAAACTAAAACTATTTAAATAAGATCATTAATTCAGTTTCTGTTGCACAGACATAGGTTTATACTTAGTGTTGAAAAATGTTATTTTCATTTATTTGTAGCACAGCAGGTAGGGGGTTTGCCTTGCATGCAGCCAATCCGAGTTTGATTCCTCTGCCCCTCTCGGAGAGCCCAGCAGGCTACCGAGAGTATCTTGCCTGCACAGCAGAGCCTGGCAAGCTACCCATGTCATATTCAATATGCCAAAAACAGTAACAACAAGTCTGGTAATGGAGACATTACTGGTGCCCGCTCGAGCAGATCAGTGAACAATGGGACAACAGTGCTACGACAGTGCTACGACAGTGCTACTTAATAAACACAGTTGTCTTTAGATATTCACAGTATCTTCTCATGTGTGTGATCCTTTAGGATTTATTAGAACTGTATCTTAGGCAGCAGATCTTTCTAACAAATCAACCAAAGAGTGCTTGCCCTTGTATGTTCAAGGAAAAACTATATTTACTTCACTAGCATCCATTTGAGAAAATATTAATGAAATAATATAATTTTTTTTACAGTTTAAAACAGGAACATTCCTCTTTATTTTAGAGTTGAAGTGATATATATTCTTATTTATTCTGTTAAATCTTATTCCTAGCTGTAATTTAACTAAACCAAGATAGCTTAGCTTTTTAAAAAACTGAAAATGAATTTGTTTTTCCATGATATTTCATTCTTTGTTTCTATTATGAGGATATGTGTAAGGAAAGTAATTTTGAGGAAGTTTTATAAAATAATTCTCTCATATTAATGAATAGATTTTACAAAAGCATTAATGTGTAAGGAAAGTAATTTTGAGGAAGTTTTATAAAATAATTCTCTCATATTAATGAATAGATTTTACAGAAGCATAAACATGTGCCAATAAAGTAAATCACAATAATGATGAGTGAATGTATTGTCTCTATTAATTATCCATATTCAAGTTCAGGTAGAAATATACTACCCAGTGTTTTTCTCATTCTAAATTTCATGTAGAGAATAATTAATATTCCAATATGTGATGAAGAAAGACTGCTGTCCTGTATATTTTAGAACATAAAAGCAGAATACAGGGTGTGAAAATGATTTGTTTATCTTGGACTGAGATAAAATTTCTTTCATTTTTCTTCCAGCTGCATCGCTGTAGTAATATAAAACCCAGGCACATCTCTCAGTATCATTAAAATAAAGCTGAAATTAAGGCACAGCCCACTCAATCCATATCATAGAGCAGTCTAGGAAATGCTGATGGTAGTTGAATTATTGACAGTTGGTTGGGTTTTATGAACTAATGAAAAATATATCATGAGCAATTACTCTGATAATGCATTGTTGATTATAATGCTTTAAAAATGGTTTGCTTAAGTGATTTTCCATTTGAAAAATGCCTCCTTTTTCCTCATACCTAAGTCATCAATATGTGTGGGGAGTAGACTAACCATGAGAGGTGAAAATTTGCTATCACTCACCTAAAATGTGAAATGCCAGTTGAAAAAAGTAGTTGATTCACAAAAGTATAATTAAAATATTATTTCTAAGGTTTCTTCATTACTTTATAATACCTGAAAATTTCATCCTCACAAATGTCTTCTCTTGGACAATGTAAATAGTTTGTGCACAATCCTATTGTCCTGTCCATATCCTTTTAGGGGTGTGTGTGTGTGTGTGTGTGTGTGTGTGTGTGTGCTTGTGTGTGTGTTTCCATTGATGGTTCTCTGAAGTTTCAACAATATTGACATTAAAATTAAAATCAGGGAATCAATAAAGTTCGAAGTCAAAGAAAAGGCTGAGATCAGTGAACCAAACAGTTTGCCTAAAATAGCAATTCCAATTCTACATAGATATAATTTGTTTTTGGAAAGTGGGTTTACCTTGGTAGTGCTCAGAGGATCAGGATTTATAAATGATAGAGGAAAAACTGATACAGAAATTAGACAAAGAATAAAAGCCTAGTATACAAGTCCATATTTATGGAATTATATATGTCTAAATTTAGAATAATGTTAATTGATATAAATTAAAGTAACTAACAAGGAGTAAAACCAAATATCGCCATCTTACTAAGAAAAAAATATACATTTTTGTTTTTATTTATTTTTTATTTTTTTATTTTATTGAATCGCTGTGAGATAGTTACAAGCTTTCATGTTTGGATTATAATCACATAATGATCAAACACCCATCCCTCCACCAGTGCATGTTTCCCACCACCAATATCCCAGTAAATCCCCCCTTTTCCCACCCTCCCCCTGCCTCCATGGCAGACAGTATTCCCCGTACTCTCTCTACTTTTGGGCATTATGGCTTGCAACACAGACACTGAGAGGGGATCATGTTTGGTCCACTATCTACTTTCGGCACACATCTCCCATCCCGACTGATTCCTCCAGCCATCATTTTCTTAGTGATCCCTTCTCTATTCCATCTGCCTTCTCCCCTCCGCTCATGAACAGTCTTCCATCTATGGGGCAATCCTCCTGGCCTTTGTATCTTAAATGAGTGCAGTCCTTCTATGTCTATCCCTCTCTTTCACAAAAGTCAGATCAAAGTGAATTCAAGAGCTCAATATCTGATGTGAATCTATAAGGTACATAGAGGAAAATGTAGTGGCTCCACTAATGTATTAATAGTTTTGATACTTACCCATTTTATTTATCACAGATACATTTTCTTTTACAATACTATGCATACCACAAAAAATGATATTCCATTATTTAAAAATATATTGCAACATGTTCTTTGTGGTACGATTTTGGAGATTTTATATGCTTGTGTGTTCATAAAAATTACAAAAGATATGCTACCCATCTCTCTCCTATTTCAGTTTTTGAAAGCATTTTTATGCAATGTCTTCGTCAATAAGGTGGCTATAGTGAGATATTTGTTCTGTTGCTTTGAGTATTCTAATTTGTTTGGATAGATTATTTTTCTCTTACAACCAGTAAATCAAACACGTTACTTATATATCAGTCTGTTATGAACCTTGTGATTTGGGGATGCTAAGCTTTCTCTGGAGAGATTAATTAATATCTGTTTTTGAAAAGGCTAACCTAAGAATCAAATCTCTGAGTATGAAGTTTCCCTAGATCATTCATCTCTCATGTTTTAACAAGATTTGTTTTCCTAGATCATTCATCTCTCTTGTTATAACACTACAACTGATGAGAGAATTTCTTTTTAAAAGGATAAAATAAGGGGCTGGAAAGACAGTAATTTCTTTGCATGCAGCCAACCTAGGTTCTATTCCTACTAGCATCCCATATGGTAACCTGTGCACCACTAGGAGTAGGAGTGACTGCTAAGGAGCCAGGAGTAACCACTAAGCATCACAATGTGTGGCCTTCAAACATAAACAAATATGTATATACATATATATGCATATATATAATAAGAGTGATATATAGCACTCAAACTTATTTTTCTGGGAAAATTATATAACCAAAGTAGCAGATAAGAATCCCAATAAATATATTCCTTATGATGCAATAAAACATTGTATATTCTTTATACTTATAAAATTTTAGTTGCAATATAAATTATCATGTTATGGAACATTTTTAAAATTTCCTTTCCTTTTCTTTTTATTTTATTTTCATCTTTGTTGTTATCCTTCATTTAATCTCCTTCATTTAATCTTTATTATGATTACATTTTGGTATTCAAGAAAAATTAATATGGTACAAATATAACATTTATATTATGGAAACCTTATTAATGGGATTTAAAATAAAGGAATAAGATAGCCACAATAACAAGAAAATGAACTCACATGTTCAAAGATAGTAACTAGACATAGCTTCATGTTAAAAAATGTATCTAGGAGATTTTAATTAAAAATTGATATCAACATTTTCCTAAAATAATACTATATCAAATGAAACAAACATATAATGCTTTGATGCATATATTTTAGATATTATCTTAAGACTAATCTATTTTAATATTTATATTTGTTTTAAAAAATTCAATATCATGCTCTTGTATGATGATACACATTTACCCTAGCTTCATTTGTTATGGCAATTTCTTTTCTTGTTAAATGGTCTTCATACTGCAAAGTTACATTATCAAAAACATTTGAATTTCTTATTGAATATTCACTTCTTTTTCATTTATATTTTAATTCTTTTAAAAATAATCTGTCGTAATTAATGTAGCTTTATAAAGACCTTTAACATTGGGAAGTGAGTCCCTAACAGGATTCTTCATTTCAGAGTTGTTTGCCTTTTGGGGGACACTTTACATTCCCATTACAGATTTTAAGATAAACGTTACTTTGGATTTTGTTTCAGGGGCTTGCTCCTGCTGACCGATTCCCCCATGGTGGGCTGAGGGTCCACCTGGGGTTCTGGAGAATGAACTCACTCAGGTCCATTCAAGGCTAGTGCTTTATCTGTTGTACTATCTCTCCAGCCTAGACACTTCTTTTCTTGCAAAAAAAGGTATATATGTACATATTGTAATATATGTATATAGTTACATACATACAATATATAACATATACATATGCACTTTTGTATCACTTGTCATCCTGTTGCTCATCCATTTGCTTGAGCAGGCACCAGTAATATGTCCTTTCGTCCCTATCACATGCGAGTGTAGCCCAATGACGGCTGCTCATTCCAGGAATGAGAAGAGTCTCAAACTGTTCATTCAGGGTCTTGACGAAGAAGTCTGACCCTTTCATAGTTGGGCAGCCAGGCATTCTTTTGACATCCCGTGGAATCCAGTCGGTAATAGTTCTAGTCCAGCAGTCGTCTCTAAATCGCATTACATGTCTGGCCCATCTGAATTTCAACGACTTGGCCAATGAGACAGCCTCCCTGATTCTTGATCGTCAACAGAGGTCAGAACATCAGAAACCTTCTTTTACTTGAGTGAAACATGATATTCCAAGCATAGCTATTTCAATTCTTCTTTAGAATACTAATAGCATTCTCATTCTGTTTTCATAGGGCCCAGGTCTCTGAGGCATATGTTAGTGCAGGAAGAACGATGGAGTCAAAAAGATGTGCCTGGAGCCAGAGGTTCCTCGTCCTCTTAACAATTTTTTTTATGCTCTTGGAGGTGTTCCACGCTGCTCTCTTCCTCCTTCGCAGTTTAGGTGCCAGGTCCTTCGTCAAGTTGAGTTCTCGACCTAGGTACACATAACTGCTGTATTTGGAGATGTTTGTTCCATTGAGGGCAAATGGAACATCAGGAACTAGTCTGTTTCTCATGAACATTGTCTTTGTGAGATTCAGTTGCAGTCCGAACTTTCTACACTCATGGTCGAAACTGGCACGCATTCATGCCACTTGACTAATGTTTGGTGTTATCAGAAAGATGTCATCAGTGAATCGGAGGTGGTATAGTTGCCAACCGTCTATCTTCACTCCCATTTCTTCTCATTCCAGTCGTCACATGATGTTCTCGAGGGTGGCATTGAAGAGTTTCAGTGAAATGGTGTTGCCCTGCTGAGCTCCTCTCTTTATGTCAATGATCACTTTCTTGTAGAATGTTGAGATCCTGGTGGTAAATTTGTAATATGCACTTATATATATATATATAAATGTTGTGATTTCAATACGAGAGTCTCTTGCCCGCATGCCTGGATGTCTTCCCTGGGGCCCCTCAGAGGAGATGGGCTCCAGCTACCCTCCCCACCCTGAGCAGAGCTCCCAGCAGCCGAAGACCACCAGAACCTAGCTACAACCATGCTCAAGGCCCCTCTCCACACATTTGGACAGGCCTCACACATGAAGGTACCGGCAGAGGAACCCAGGTGTGTGTAATTCCATCAACGGCTAACATCCAGAGACTTAAAAGCGAGCTCCCAGAAGCTATATCTTGTAGCCTACTTCTCCCTCTGGGAGAAACTGGCAAGCTTCTGAGTTTCTTGCCTACATGGGACTGCCTTGCAAGCTTCCCATGGTATATTCATGTGCTAAATCCAGTAACAAGCTAGATCTCATTCCCCTGACCCTGAAAGAGCCTCCAGTGCGACATCGTTGGGAGGGCCGAGTCGAGAGAGACTTCTAAGATCTCAGGGAAAGGATGAATGAAGAGGTTACTGAGCCCGCTCGAGAAATCGATGATTAACAGGATTTTGTGATTCGTGATTCATTATCGTGATTTCAACAGTGCAAGCATTTGAAATGTAGATATTTTTGAGAATTATAAATCCTTTTGCCAAGATGTCATTCCATTGATTTAATTTTACTTTTCAGTATTATTTTGTTATTTATGTACATATCTTGTCTCTTGATAAATATATTCTGATTATTTTCTTCTTTGATCCTAATATAAGTAGAAATATTTTATTTGAAAACATATATATAAATAATTTTGCAGATTATTCATGTATTCAGCATACTTGTTGGATTCTTTTCTTAGCTATAGTAATTTCACCTGTATTCTTTCTGAATTTTCTACAGATAAAATTGTTTTTTATTCACAGGAAAAATTTACTAAATTTTAACTCTGGTGAATGTGAGATTATTTTCTTGTTTTTTTTTCTCTTCATAATGTTTTGACTCTACCAGAATTTTATATTTTATTTTTCATGAACATATTAGATTTTTATCAAATGCATTTTTATTATCAGTTAGGTAAGTTTTCTTTTATTTTTTTAATGGATCACATTGTATTAACTGATTTTCTTATAATGAGCCACTCTTGCTTTATCGACTAAATCTATTTTTTAAAATATCTTATTAGTGAATTACCATGAGGTACAATTACAAACTTATGAACTTTCATATTTGCATTTCACTCATACAGTGATAGTTTACCCATCCCTCCACCAGTGCCCATTCTCCTCCACCAATGTTCCCAGTATCGCTCCCAGCACTCCCACCCCATCCTCCACCACCCCACCCTGCCTGTGGCAGGACATTTCCTTTTGTTTTCTCTCTTATAGTTTGCAATAGAGGTATTGAGTGGCCATGATATTTTGATCTAAAGTCTACTTTCAGCACTCAACCCAAAAGGGTCCTCCCAACAACCTCTACTTGGCAGCTGTCTTTTCCCCCAGTATGTGAGGCCAGTTTCTAAGCTTTGGAGCAGACCTTCTGATCCTTATCTCTACTACTCTTGGGTGTAAGTCTCTCACTCTGTTACTTTATATTCCACAGATGAGTGCAATCTTTCTATGTCTGCATCTCTCTTTCTGACTCATTTCACTTAACATGATACTTTCCATGTTGATCCATTTTCATGCAAATTTCATGACTTCATCTTTTCTAAAAGCTGCATAGTATTACATTGTGTAGATGTACCGAAGTGTTTTTAACCAGTGTTTTTTGGGCTATTCTTTTTTCCAGATTTTGGCTATTGTAAACAGTGCTTCAATGAACATACAAGTGCAGATGCCATACTATATCTTTTTGCCTCTCCGGGGTATATTCCTACGAGTAGTATTGCCGGGTTAAATGGGAGCTCAATTTCTAATTTTTTGAGAATTGTCCATATTGTTTTCCAAAAGGACTGAACCTATCAGCATTCCAACCAGCAGTGAAGGAAAGTCCCTTTCTCCCCACATCTTCGCCAACACGGGTTGCTTTTGTTCTTTTGGATGTGGGCCAGTCTCTGTGGTGTGAAATTATTGTTGTTTTAATCTGCATATCTCTGATGATTAGTGATGAAGAACATTTTCTCATGTGTCCTTTAGCCATTCATATTTCTTCTTTGAGAAAATTTCTGTTCATTTCCACCCCCATTTTCTGATGCGATTGGTTGTTTTCTTCTTGTAGAGTTCTACCAGTGTCTTGCATATCCTTGATATCAACCCCTTATAGGCTGGGTATTAGATGAATATACTTTCCCATTCTGTAGACTATCTTTGTGTTTTGGTCACTGTTTCTTTTGAGGTGCAGAAGCTTCTTAGTTTAAGATAGTTCCATTTGTTTATCTCTGTTTTCACTTGCTTGGCCAGTTGCCTGTTATCTTTGAAAATACCTTCAGCTTCAATGTCATGGAGAGTTTTGCCAACCTTGTCTTCCATGTACCTTATAAATTCTGGTCTGATGTTGAGATCCTTAATCCACTTTGACCTGAATTTTGTACATAGTGTTAGGTAGAGATTTTTTGCATGTAGCTGTCCAGTTTTGCCAGCACCATTTGTTGAAGAGGATTTCCTTGATCCACTTCACATTTCTTGCTACTATATCAAAGATTAGATGATCATATATTTGAGGATGTGTGTCAGGATATTCAACCCTGTTCATTGGTCTGCAGCTCTACCTTTGTTACACTACCATGCTGCTTTAATTATTACCATTTTGTAGTAGAGACTGAGATTGGGGAGGGTGATTCCTCCCATATTCTTTTTCCCAAGAGTTGCTTTAGCTATTTTGGAGTCTTATTGTTCCATAGGAATTTCAGGAGTGTTTGCTCCATTTCTTTGAAGAATGTCATGGGTATCCTTATAAGGATCACATTGAATTTGTACAGTGCTTTTGGGAGTATTGCCATTTTGATAATGTTAATTCTTCCAATCCATGAGCAGGGGATATCTTTCCATATCCTCATGTCCTCTTTTATTTCTTGAAGTAGCATTTTGTTGTTTTCTTTGTACAGGTCCTTTACCTCCTTAGTTAAGCTAATTCTGATGTATTTGAGTTTCTGAGGCACTGATTGTGAACGGATTGCTTTTTTCATGTCAGTTTTTTTCTCTCTCATTATTTGTGTATAAGAAAACCATGGACTTTTGAGTATTAATTTTACAGCCTGCAACTTACTATACAAGTCTATTGTTTCTAGGAGTTTCTTGGTAGAGGCTTTAGTGTTATCTAAGTATAGTATCATATCATCTTCGAATAGTGAAAGCTTGATTTCTTCCTTTTCTACTTGAATGCCATTACTATCTTTTTCCATTATAAAATTAATATAATGAAATTAGTATAATCTTGCACAGGGAATATTCATTTTAATAGCCTATGTAGTTAGGTTTCCTACTATTGTAGTTTTTACATCAGTCTTCATATGTGGTCTATTCTCAACCATCACTATATATGATCACTTGTTTCTATTGCTAATAGCATCTATTTGGTTTGGAATCAGAATAATGTTGGGCATGTAAAGTGTTTTGTCAAATGTTTCCGTATTTTGATATGTTGGAAGAATTTGGGAATTTTTGATGTGTGTGTTTTTAAAATCTCTATTTGGGGCCCAAGTGATAGAAAAGGGGTTATGGCAATTGCTTGCATCCTGCACTACAGGCAGTCCTCCTTGCACTTTCAGAAGTCACTCCTCTAAAGAGGACTGAGAATAACTCCTGAGCCCCAATCCCCACCGCATCCCAATAATAAAATCTCTGATTCAAGTTAACAGTTAAATAATCTGTGTTTTGTAGTATTTGCTTTGAAGTTACTGATTAGTGAATTGCTCTTTATAAATCCATTGAAATATTATTATTTTCATTAGTTTTGTAATTTGTTTCAAGGAAAATGTCTAGTTCATTTGTTTTTGAGTGTTATCATACAATTATATAACATTCCTTAAAAGTTTTTTACTATGTTCATAATGATTTTAGAAATATTTTCAATTCTTGTGTCTTTTTATATAGTCTGTCTACTTCAATGCTTTTCTTTTATTCTTTCTAAAGAACTAACTTGGTTGCATGATTCTATTGCTTTTATTTTTTTCTTTTAATTTATCTATACTCTAATCTTTATTATAACCTTCCTTCCACTAGTTTTGGATTTAGCTTGTTTTCTTTTTCCTAGTTCTTTAAGATATAACTCAGGTTATTGATTTGACATATTTTTTATTTTCTAATGCAGCCATTTATAGAAATAAAGTTCCCTCTGAGACTCTTCAGAGCATTAAAAAAGAGAATAAGGAAAATTTTCCATACCTTATAATTGAATTTCAGTCTTAATAGTGGACTTCTTTACAAAGGCTATAACATTCACAAGTGCCTTTGCTTTTATTTGTATCTTTCAGTTCTTCTCACCTTAGGTTAGACAGAAATATGGGTGATTTTGACACCAGTAATCTCCTGTAAGCCTGGCTCCAAATTGTGTTGTTTCTACTGTTTCTTGCAGACCTTCTTATGACTCTCATGAAACTTACTTCTGAATTACTCCTTTATTTCACTCTGAGTGCTCTGCATCTCAGCTGGCACAAGCTGAACAGTCAGTAATATATCCAAGCGGACTATTATCTAATAAATTTGTGGAAAGACAATTTTAGAGTATAGAAAAGACCAGTATAAGCAAATGTAATGAAAACAAAAACAAAATCACCTGCAAAATATTTGATCACTGTTGCCTGTGAATACACACATACACAAACATAGAAAATTCCTAATGCTCTTTGTAAGATCACTGTGGTGGATAAGGGTATGTTTGAACTCATAGAAGTATCCAAATCTTTTATTATTTGTTCTTAGACTTGAAAAAACTAGTTTCTCCCTTGAGAATGTGTATATATCCAGTGTATTCACTAATATAAATCTCGTTTATCTTTTATTCTTTTTTGAAGGGTGGGGATATTATGGCCATGTCTGGATGTGTTCAGTGCTTACTCCTTGCTCTGTGCTCAGGGCAAGGAACAGGGAATTCTGGCAGGGAACACTCCTGGCAGGGAACAGGGAATTATATTTGGTGCTAGGGATCGAATCAACTTCATGCAAAGCAAGAGGCATAACGTAATTTTTTTCAAGTAGAAAAATTAAGAGAAGAGAAAAATATGTCAACAAAACAAGTAGTTAAGTAAAAGACTATGCCATTACAATTCAAAGTAAATGCATTTATTGATTTATTTAAAAAAACACTTTTTATTTTGGGGTAGAATAGGGTAGACCATATACAGCAGTACACAGAGATTGCTCCTGCATTTTTGCTCAGGGATCTCTGCTAATAGCACTTGAGGGACCATACAGTGTTACTGGGGTTAACCTGGATTGAACACCCTACCTGCTGTGCTATCTCTACAGTCCATTGCTTTTCTTTTTAATGTTACATAATAACACTTATGGAAAGTAGTATATTTGTATTAAAAATATAGTGCATTTTTTTCAGAAACAGCATTAGTTCAATAGAGAATATGCTATACAAAATGTACACTCTCAATCTGAGTGCACTTTATAAAATTGTAATCAGCATCTGAGAGATAGTACAGTGAATACGATGTATTTCTCACATGCAGCTGACCTGGTTTGATCACTGGTAGCCCCCATATTGTTGCCTGAGTCTGTCAGGAATGACCTCTGAGCACAGAGCCAGGACTAAGCTTTATGCATCTCCATGGGACTCCCACACACAAAATATATATTACAATACAAACATCTAAAACCATTAAGTTATGCTTTCCTTTTGGATTGACATTTCATAAATTTTTACAGGTGCCCTTAAATGTGGTCAATTATGTATTCTTTCCAATAGTAAAACAAATTTCAGAAAGCATTATGATCCATGATAAGCCTTAATTTATACCAGCTTTTACTTAACTTTTTTGTTCCTAAATTATTGGTTTCAAATTCAGAAAACAATGAAATTTCTCAATTCTAGAACATAAAAAGAAGCCATGTTCCTTCACTCTTATTAAAGATGCTAGGGTGTCAGGTTATGACTGACACTGATTATTGTTCTTGATCCGTATGCTATACCTTCTCTATAATAAAGTGTTTCAGGATAAGTTGATATTCTTATAAGTATTAAAAGCATAAGTTACATGAATTAAACTCACTAATGTTTATAACCAAATAAGAAATATTCTAACAGAAACTGCATGTGACATTCTGAAAACTATATTACATACTAGTAAAATATACTCTGGTTAAGTAGATAGTGTATATGGAATACATAATTCATTCATTATAAGGTGAATGCTTTATTATAATACCCATTTATGCACATGTAAACAAAAGCTATCTAAGCTTAAGTATACTCAATCATAACTACTTTACATGATGTTTGTTTGTTTTTCTCATGTGATGGTTTAAGTCCTGCTATTACAGTGACATTTAAACAACTGTAATATTAAACATCATTTTAGTACTCTATTTTCCCCCTAATATCTTAAACTAGTAAGCATTTTCCCAGAGCAATCAAATAATGTTATTTAATGATGTTTGACATTTTCAGTGGCTAAATACAATTTTAAGTCGATTCAATGGTATATACTTTGCTTGTCTCTTACGTCTAGAAATGTAAGCTATTTTGAAATAGTTATTTTAAAAGGACATTTTATAATTGCTGTTATAGAAGTCGCCATATTTAATTTCTCTGTGCATATCAACATTATCAATTAATTATTTTTAGAACAGTTTAAAGGTTATAAAAGTTCTAAAACAGACAAGGAAATATTTTGTAAATGTATTGATACGTGGATTCATAGTACAAAACTGTTTTTGTAGTAGTAAATACAATTACATCTCTAAAAATAAAGTCTTAATTTCTTGCCACCTTAGGCTGCCTAATTTTTTTAAAAAAATTATACCTCGTTTTTACTAAGACAAAAAAAAAGATATGTTTTCCTGGTAGCAATAGGCCTGATATATTATCAACTCATTATCTTTACCTAGTTTTAAAATTAAAATCAGTATTTGTTGGGGTGGGAGAGATAGAACAGTCAGTAAGACATTTGCTTTGCATATGGTGACCCTGTTTGAATCTTTGGCACCACATATGGTTCCCTGAGCATTGCCAGAGATAACTTCTGAGTGCATATCCAGGAATAGTCCCTGAACATCACTTATTATAAATCCCCACCTACCCTTGCAAATGATAATTGTAATAATATGCAGTGTTAGTATATTACAATGTGTAAATGTTCCTTATTAAAATATTAAGTATCATAAAATTAAAATAAATGCCCCCTCATTATCTTTGGACTTGATTACTATTTTACAAATGTTGATGTTTTACATTAAGACCTGCCTATCTTCTATTTGTATGATTTGAATGAAAAATAATCTAGCCCAAATCATTCCATTTTTATTTGGTTACAATATGGATATCCACTATTTCGCTTTTAAGAAAGATGTACATTACTATCTTATTTCCCTAATGGAAGGAAATTCACACCAAAACAGATTTTTGCTTTTATGCAAGAGCTGAAAAAAAAATAGCAGTCAGCATTTACTTAGCAGCAGTCATTTTAGAAGCGGTGCACACCCTGGACAGAAAGTGTCACTATAAAGTTCCTTCCTTGTGAACTGTCATAAACATGTTATATATTTATCTTAGCAAGCCAGATGACGGTTCTCTATGGGAGTGTTATTTCATCTTCTATATATTATTTCATATGATTTGGTAGTTATTTTGGGGGGTGGAGAATCGGGGAATTCTCAAAGAGTTCTCACATAAATTTATGGCAATTGCTTCTTCACTTCTGCTATTTTGGATTACAAAAACTTTAGTATGAAAGGTCTTATATGAATGGTGGGAGGCAATCTTTATTTTACTATACATTTACAACTCTAACTTTATACAGTTTTCCAAGGAATTCATCACTTGTCTCAATGCTATATAAAATTAATTTATTTTCTCAACTTTTGCTTTCTATTTTATTACATAATGACTCATGTATAATAGGTTCAGTTTTCTGGTTATCAATTTAATTTTACTGTTATGTCCAACAAATTTCATGTGAATTTATAATCAGTTCTACAATGGCTAGCAGTCTCTTGCTGCTCTTTTATATTAGAATTATTTTTGATGTGATGCTAACAGGCATATCTCCTCAATATATAAAATTATGTATAGATTGTTGCTTTTGCAGTCTTTTTGAGTCTTTAATATTGGCCCATGAAGTAGTGCTACAATTAAGTTAGTTGTTAGTGTTTGATATTGTGAGGTTGGAAACTAAAACAAACATACCAAAACAAACCAGCATACTGATTTTTGTTTTATTTTATTGAATCACCATGAGATAGTTGCAAGCTTTTATGTTTGGGTTACAATCACACAATGATCAAACACCCATTATTCCACACGTGCACATTCCCCACCACCAATATCCCTGGTATAGCTCCCCTTTTCCACCCTCCCCCCCTCCTCCATGGCAGAAAATATTGCCCATACTCTCTCTCTACTTTTGGGCATCATGACTTGCAAAACAGACACTGAGAGGTCATCATGTTTGTTCCATTATCTACTTTCGGCATGCATGTCCTATCCTAACTGGTTCCTCCAACAAACATTTTCTTAGTGATCCCATCTCTATTCCATCTGCCTTCTCCCCTCCAGTCATGAAGCAGTCTTCCACCTATGGGGCAATCCTCCTGGCCCTTGTCTCTACTGTCCTTAGGTGTCAGCCTCATGTGATGTTACTCTATACTCCACAGATGAGTGCAGTCCCTCTATGTCTGTCCCTCCCTTTTTGACTCATTTCATTTAACATGATACTCTCCATGTCTATCCATTTATAAGAAAATTTCGTTCCCTTTTGGCGCGGCTGCCGATCGAGCATGAAAGAAGAGCCCAAAAGAGCACCCTTGGACTCCAGCAGCCCACTGAAATAATTCCAGCATGGGAACGGAGACCCCACGCTGGGCTGCGACAGTGGAAGCCGGGCATTCCCCAATTTTTTTAACCTCTCTCTCTCAACCCCTTCCTCCTGAGCACAGCACAGGTTCCACCGCTTTCTGAGCACAAAATGGAGACGCCGAGCCAGCTCTCTCTAGGTTCCTCCATCTTATGAGCACCATAAAAGGGTAATAGTTTGTAGTGATGTTATTTCTGGTTGTACTTTCCCTGGACTTTATATAGAAACCCAAAACCGCGCGGCTTACCGCGGCCGCGCGACCTAATGTCATCTAAGCATCAGCAATATGTAATGGTTCCTTTTTAACGGGTCGGACTTTTGGGGGGAGATCCTAACAAGAATAGTAAGTCTTTTGCTGAAATATTGAAGGCAATCAAAGTGGTAGCCATCTCTATAGACTGAACTAAGCCATATTCCCATGCCGGCTGAGAAGAAATATCCTTTCTTGGAAAGAAACGCGGCGTGGTGTTAACCATGGTGTTAACCATAGTATGATGTCCATTAAACGCGGCGTGGTGTTAACTATGGTGTTAACCATAGTATGATGTCCATTAAGCAAACACAGACCTGGTTGCGTGGCAATGGGATATAAAGGAAAAAATTATTTACATGGAACAGCGGGACGCTGGTGGAATCTTGAGCCGGAGCCGATACCAACGCACTACTTTTGGTTCCAGAAACTGCTTGCAGACATTCTACCAGACTATCAACTAAGCCAGAGCCCCACGCCGGCTGATGACGGGAAATAACCATCTTTTTCGTTTTTTTTTTCCCTTTGTCAGGCAGCATGGCGCTTACTAAACAAGCGTGAACTCGGTGGCACGGGACGAGGGGGGAAAAAAAAAGAAAAGTTATGTAACAAACAGTGGGACTTAATATCTCTACATTCTCAGCAATGGAGAACTATCAAATGCTTCCTTGGCAATAGGACTGTATTTTTCTTTTTGGGGGGAAACCCCAGCAACAATAGTGAGTTATGTGTTGAAACATAGAATGTAATCAAGATAAAGTGTAAACGAAGTGAAACTTATCACTTACAAGGGCAGGGACTGGGGGGGTGGGAGGGGGCGGTAGGTATACTGGGGGGGTTGGTGATGGAATATGGGCACTGGTTAAGGGAAGGGTGTTTGAGTATTGTATAACTGACATAATCCTGAGAACTATGTAACCCTCCACATGGTGATTCAATAAAACTTAAAAAAAAAAAAAAAGAAAATTTCATGACTTCATCTCTCCTAACAGCTGCATAGTATTCCATTGTGTAGATGTACTAAAGTTTCTTTAACCAGTCATCTGTTTTAGGGCACTCAGGTTGTTTCCATATTTTGGCTATTGTGAACAGTGCAGCTATGAATATATAGGTACAGATATCATTTCTACTGTGCTTTTTTGTATCCTCGGGATATATTCCCAGAAGTGGTATTGCGGGGTCATATGGAAGCTCAATTTCTAGTTTTTGAAGGACTGTCCATATTGTTTTCCAGAAAGGCTGGACCAGTCAGCATTTCCACCAGTGAAAGAGCGTCCTTTTTTTCCCCCACATCCACACCAGCACTGGTTGCCTTTGTTCTTTTGAATGTGTGCCATTCTCTGTGGTGTGAAATGATATCTCATTGTTGTTTTGATTTGCATCTCCCTGATGACTAGGGATGTGGAGCATTTTTTCATGTGCCTTTTGGCCATCTGTATTTTTTTTTTGAGGAAACTTCTGTTCATTCCTTCTTCACATTTTTTGATGGGGTTGGAGGGTTTTTTCTTATACAATTCTACTAGTGTCTTGTATATCCTGTATATTAATTCCTCATCAGATGTGTATTGGGTTAATACTCTTTCCCATTCTATGGTCTCTTTCTGTATTTTGGTCACTGTTTTTTTTGAAGTGCAGAAGCTTCTTAGTTTGATGTAGTCCCATTTGTTTATGTTTGCTTCCACTTGCAACCAGCATATTAATTTTGACTTGATAGGATAATGTATTTTAATTATAAATTGCAACTTGACTTAAAATATATAAATTCTTTCAACCTGTCCTATATTAAAATTGAACAAAAAAGTTTCAAATCATTATCTGTGTCCTGGTTCTGTGTTACTAATTAAGGGAAATGTTTAAACTTTACAAATTGTTTAAACTTTACAAACATCATCTGTGTTTTGTGAAAGTAAAAGAACCACCCTACCTCTGAAAATGAGGTCTGGGTTTTCCTGTTCAAAATAAGCTTGTATTTCCTTTTGTTTTAGATCTAGTTTACTGGTATATTAGAACTTCATTTCACTGTTTTCTGACTGCTTAATTTATTTCTAACATTGATATGTTTTTTTTAAATGCTGTTTTACTGAATAAGGATTTTTTACTCTTGATATTAAATTACCTTGGGCATTTTTAAATTTTCTTTGCTTTGGTATGAAATATTACCTAATTTGCCATTCATCAGCATCTTCTTATTTTTTAAGACTTTGCTTAAAAATCACTTTGTGAGAGTGGGGATGTTACTTTTTGTTAGAACATTGCCTTCTATGAGATGCTCTTGTTTGATCTGTGGTTCCAACAAAAGCTCATGAACCTATTTGTTTAATGCTTATAACCCACTCATTTCCTATCTTATATTTTTTTATATTTTTTACAGCACTTATTCTAATATTTTTCTTCCCAGTAGAGTGCAAAACCCTTGAGAACAAGAACTTTTAGACCTAATATGAAGTCAATGCATATTAGTAGGATCAATGAATTAGAAAAAGGTGAGTGAATACATGAATAAAAATGTGCTAACGTGCTAATCATATTATTGAATAGCAGTTGCAAGAAAACATATTTACCTCCATTTTCATTAGAATTTCAAATGACATTATGAATTTTATCTGACCTTTCAAAATTCATATACATTCCTAAAATATATTCCAATGTTGCTCGAATATTTGGATAAACTCTACTTAAAGGATTGCATTTATATATGCTTGATTTCTATGTGCTATGGTATTTATCAAGAATATTTATACTTTACAAATTTTAGTTTCTATGAAAAAACTAATTGTTGCTGTACATATTGCAAAATATTAAAGTTAAAATTAGGGTCCAGGAAGATAGCTCAGCAAGACATGTGTGAGGACCAAGGTTCAAATCCTGGCACTATACATAACCTTCCTCCTTTCCTCCCCAAGGTGTTGGATAGTAACCCTCAGTGTTTTAGGTTTCATCAGTGAATTGCCCTATTTTCCTCCCCCTAGAGAAGCTTATAGTGCCCTTATGAGCACTCCTAATCCCCCAAGTTTATCTCTAACCTTTCCTTTACGTTTTACAATTCCCAAAGTCAGGCTTGGTTACTTAGGTGACTCTGGACTTTGTATTTGATGTGACTTGCTTTTCCATTTCCCCTATAACTTTTCATATTTTCCTGTAGAGCAATGTTCTTTGTTTAAACACAGAAAAATAGTTAATGCTATGCTCTTAATATTTTGGACATGATTGACTCAAATATGTCTACTCTTGGGCACCCATCATAATTACTTGACTAAGGCTTCAGTTGCCATAGTTCTTAACACCCCAATAAAGAAGAGTCCAGCCATGGTACTTGGATGGACCTAGGATGAGCCAAAAAGCTATGGCAGCATTGACATGAGACAGTCTAGAAATCGTAAAAACATGGTCTTGATGCAATTCTTTATGACTTAGAGACAGGGCCCTAATAGGGAAGGACAAGCTAAACCAGCATGATTTAGCCTGAAAATTGAAGTAAAAGCTATATTTCTTACTGTGTTGATCCACATAACTGCAAGCATTTTTTTTTCTTTTTGGGTCACACCCGGTGATGCACAACAGTTACTCCAGGCTCTGCACTCAGGAACTACTCCTGATGGTGCCTGGAGGACCATATGGGATGCTGGGAATCAAACCCTGGTTGACCGCATGCAAGGCAAATGCCCTACCAGCTGTGCTGTAACTCCAGCCCCATAACTGAAATATTGGATAGCAAGGAAAAGAAAAAAGCAATATAGATGCCCCAGAGAAACAGAACATCTCCTTAAGTTAATTCCCTCAAGAAAATTGCATTTGTCGAAATACTTTAACTCTGCAAATGATCAATCACACCTACATGCAGTCTGATATACACAGGTCATTTTTATCATCTATCCTTAAGTCTTCCATCTTTTTACTCTTCTGCAGGGAAGTACAGGGAGGCAGCTCTCAGCCATTGAAAAAGTCATGCACCCATATTTTGAATGCACACTAAGGTATAGCACTGGAGTGCCCCCAGCACTGTGAAGTGATCCTCAAAACTCTTGAGTGGCCCAAGTCATTGCAGTACTCTGGCAGCTCTGCACCCTTAGGCGCTATCTAGCTTTGAACAGTTCAGCCTGGTTGGTTTAGTATGCTGGGAGTGACCCCAAGGCCCTGAACACTTTTGGGAAGACTTCTCATCAAAAGACAGTTTTTTACTTTTCTTTTTGAATGAGTCATACAATTTTTTATGCAAAGAAAATTAAATTATTCTTCTACATTTCAGAAAACTTTTATTCTTAGATTAGTCAATTAAATTGACATCTGTTAATTTTTGTATGATACATAAAATATTTTTCTAATTATTGCTTCCAATGGGTGTTTTAATTCCTTAAAAAAAACTTCAAATCAAATAGCAACTGCATTTTCATCACTGAAATAAATATTGCGTATATGTTGTTTATGTATTTTATTACTTATCTGTCAGTGTTTTGAAGCATAATTTTCTATACCTGTGAAGGAAATTAATGTAATAGATATTGAGATACAATGAACGCAACTATATAACCCCTTATAAGACTATATAGGATTTATTATCAGCCTCAGATACATTTTAGTTTGTACTGTAAGCAGTATTATTTCCTCATATATTTGAGATAACACTAAGGAGTCCTTAAGGACAAATGATATTTGAGTTATAAACAATAGCAACAACAACCTCTGCTTTTGTTACTGCAGGATGGCATGGCCCTTGGGTATCTGTATAAATTATTTATTTTTCTGTGCTCAACTGGGTCCATTTAATATTTCTACCATGTCAATCTCTTGTAGTGTATTAATACTAACAAATATTATGATAGAATGTCTGGTATACTCAAATACCAGATGTGGCGATAAAAATGTCCTGTATTTTTATGCCTAAGATATTTATCTTTGAATTTTTTGCTTATTGAGTCAATGGAGAATTATTGTATCCTACAGTTGTAAAGAATCATAACTTGTGTGTTTATGTCTGCTGATGGGCTACAGAAAAAGAAAAAAAAATCTCTTGAAGTCAGAGACAAAACAGAGGGATTAATGCTTTGCTTTGCATGCCTTCCCCACTGGTTCAATCACCAGCACAACATATAGTCCTAGAGGACAACCTGGTGCCCACTTTCATCCATACTTTAAGCATTGCAATTTGGAAGTAATATTTTATTATGCCCTGACATATCAATCAGAAGTACAGTTGAGAAAGGTTTCAATTGTTATATTCATCTATCAACTCAAACTTAAAAATATACATATAGAAGCAGAAGGAATTAAAATGATGTCAGAAATGCTGCAAATTTACTTGCTTCCTGCTTCTTTTTCCTACAACATTGGAAAAGCAGGTTAACCTTTTTACTTCCATTCCGCTTTTTGCATATGTGATGTGATAGAAGCAGCTAGCTATTTGTGAAGAGCTTTGAAGCTGAAAACTTATGTGCAGCCATGGAATATGCTTCCATTAGATGTCAAATGACTCAAACACAGACCAGTGCAAAACATATTCCCAGACACCTGTTCGTTCATTTCAAATAGAAGTGTTTTTCCTATAGGATGTGAGTTCTTTAGACTTCCTTTAAAAAATATGCTGTGTATGCCTATTCTTAGGAATTTGGAATTTAAATAATTTCACTCAAAATATCTATATCTGTGATTTGAAATGCTTGAACTTGCTTTCATTATTTGTCCCCACACTGAGAGAATAAAGAAGTAGAAGCAAAGACAAAAATCAAACAAATGATAAAAATAAGAAGAGGCTGATAAAAAGCAATGTGTCCATCATCCCCAAGTCGTCTCCAACATGCAGGATGACCTAATAAATAAGATCTGTATAAAAAGCTTATATAGTAAAATATCCCTGCTTTGAAATAACTCACTGTTAATATAAATATTTTGGAATGACACCTGATGAAAATTTTCAAAATAATTAGTTTTATTTTTCCTTTAGGAAGATGATTTGACTTCACGGTATTCTCTAATTTCAAAAATAAATTCTGGTTTGTGACATGTCTGTTGTATTCTAATACAATTTTAACTCACTGTGAGCTTTGTGAGAAAATAGAAAAATATTACTTTGAAAAATAGTGCATATTTACTATGTTTCATTGGATTTTTAACAACTTAGAGTTTTTAAAAGGCAGCATACTTCATACATACTTTAAAATACCGAAACATGCCAACCCTTGTAACTATTCTGCTAGAAAATCTGATAGCACTAGTTTATTACATAAAATTTACTGAAAATATAACTTTATTTATATATAACTTTATTTATTTATAACTTTATTTATTTATAACTTCTTGAAAAATTTATACTAGAATCATTATATCAAAAATCGATAAATTAAATGTATGGATTTTATCTTTTATCTGTTCAAAGATAGAGTGTCACCTATTTCTGAGTTTCCTAAAGTTTTTTCACTCCTATTCTGACAATGTGGACTCCACCACACAGAATTCTTTAGCCCTTGACACATTACAACTCAGAGCTGTACTTAATTAGTAATTGCTCCTATCCCTAACACTGTCTGTAATTTCAGGGATGGTAAGATGTCACAGTAATGTCACAGTAAACATTTTTGTTGCATTGCTAACCCCATTACTTAAAATCTCTGTGTAACCTTAATTTTCCATTAAATAAGTTAGGATTTACGACTTAAAAGATTTCACCAAAGATTTGAGAATGATCAGGAACACACACACACACATACACACACACACACACAAACTACTAAGTGTGTCTTAAAACACACACACACACATTTAAAACATATAAAAATAGTCCCTTTTAGGAACACTTAATCTTATTTCTCTGTCTCCCAGTTTCCTGAACTGGGAAAATTATCAGAAAAGAAATCACCTTTGCTACTAGAACAATGCAAGATTTTTAATTTAAGAATGCAGATTTTCCCCCATTTTGTCTTTTATATCTTTTCTAAGCTGTTTGACATTATGATCATGCTTTCCATATAGGGAAATTTCCCCCCTCTCATTATGTGCTTGCACTATAGTTCTTATAAAATAATCATAACATGGATTGTTTTTCTAACCAGGATCATTTGCTAGACCACAGGTACTTTTCTATAGCAGTTTGAATATTTCATTACAGTGTAGTATTCTTGCAACTTAAAAGTAAAAAATAAAACACTGCATCATTTATATGCAATGGAAATCTGTGTAAACTCCGGGTGTCTAGGGAAAGCCCTGGTGGACCTCTCCAGCTGCCCATGTTAGGTGGTCTTGGGTTTCTCGCCCACCCAGAATGGCCAATGCCATGGGCAGACAAAGGAGGAAATGAGGGCCAGGCTAATTGATGATCAGTTGTCATTTATTCCATTGACCCCACGCATCTGTTCCAGTCTCTCTAAGCTCCCCATTCAAGTCTCACACAGCTCCTTTTTCCTATCTCCTCCTGTCTCTCCTGTTCATCTCTCTGCACTACCTCTCACAGTCACATTTTTTCATTTCTCCACACACATGCTCTTGCATTCTTCCCCCTACATTCTTCTCCCTCTCTCCCCATTGATAGTATCTCTATGCTCCATCTTGCTGCCCTGCTCTCTCTCTAGTCTCTCTCCATCTCCCCAGCATTGGGGGTAGCCACCACACCACGTCCAGTAGCACAATAAACATATCAAAAGCCCTTTCTGTTTGCCCATCAGGCTCAAGGGAGGGAAATACCACCTAGGGGCTTTTCTCCTCTCCTTAGTCCAATAACTTAACTGACATCTTTATTCTGCTTCTTAATATTAGTTATTTTGTATGGACACAGTAAGAGATACAATGAGCTTGTAGGGGCTGTAGGGTGACTCTTCTGGGGACATCTCGCTATAGACCTCAGACTACAGTGCTCAGGCCAGATTAATCTTTCCTAACCCTATCAGGGTCCTAATCTAGATGTTACTTTTTGGATCATGACAGAATTTGTCCATGGCCAGTCTCCTAACTTATAGTTAATTATTATGGTGCTTTGACCAGGTCCATTTTGATGCCAGGGTAGCTAACTGCTTGCCCTGGGCTATCCAGTCCCTTATTGGAACCCTGCTTTTGACCCTGCTAGGAAGGGCAACAGAGGCTTAAGTTGAAAGAACTGATGTCCAGGAGTGAATATTATTCAGAGTCATTTAATTCCCAAGTTACAAAAGCATAGCATTGACTGTCTTCCTGTGTCCATATAAAAAGGACATTGCTCTGGATTAACTATGCAAAGGACTTAAGGAAAAGAGAAAAATAATTATTTACAAGACAAGGGAGTCTGATCAGGAATAAAGGTAATTGACAGGTTGGGGGAGCAATCAATAAACACAAACTCCCTGAGGCCAGGGAAGAAGGGCAAACCAATGTCATCCTACAGAAATCTGTGACCAATTAAAAAGCAATTATATAAAATATATAATGACCAATTATATAAAAATATATAATAATGTAATATGACTACTGCTACGTTAAAGAAGAGCACTACTTATATGTTCTCATTGTGTATAAAAGTCAGATAATTGAGAATTGCAACTGTTGGGAACTCATTTAGAAAAACCTGGTAATCCAAACTTATTTTTTTAAATTTAGGTATTTATTTTAAAAAACTTTATTATATTATATGGTTTTTTAAAAACTGGTTATTTTATTTTAGATTTGTTTTATTTTATTTATTTATTTATTTTTGCTTTGTTGGGTCACACCTAGCTATGCACAGGGGTTACTCCTGGCTTGTGCACTCAGGAATTACTCCTGCTGGTGCTCAGGGAACTATGTGGGATGCTGGGAGTTGAATCTGGGCAAAGCAAATGCCCTACCCACTGTGTTTTCACTTCATCTGTATTTTATTTTTTAAACCTTAATAGTCACGTTAAGGCATTACTATTAATAGTTTTATTCAAGAACCTAAATAATTGTGCATATATTTTTAAAACTTAACAAATAACATAGCAGAACAAGAATGTTATATACAGTATAAGTTGTTAGGATAGGGTTTGTATTTCTTAGTGTCACTGATACCAGATTTGTCTTAAAAAAAAGACATTAGATAATTCTAGTAACATCCCTGTCAAATGCACTTATTTTCTATTTTATCTTCCATTGCATTTTTGTCCTCCTTCTTGTTTTCCACCTCTTATCCTTCCTTGTCCTCTTCCTTCTCTTTCTCCTCTTCTTCCTTCCTCCTCTTATTTCTTTTTCTTCTCTTTTCATACTCTTTCTACTCTTCCTATTTTTTCTTTTGCCAGAGGGACCACCCAATGGTACTCAGGAGGTCTGGAAATTCTAGGTCATTTTGGTTAGAGACTTAATTTTATGGAATAACGATGTAATAGTGCTTGGCCTTTGTCATGCCTGGGGCTCTCAGAGCTATACCCAAAAGGACTCAAATAGTTTAACAGCAGGTTAATATGGTGAAAATAACTTAAAGACATTGCTTATGCTAACCTCACAGGGGAAAAAAAAATAAAAATTGACTGCATGTAAGTCAAATGCCTGATCCCTATAATATCTGTCCAGCTTCCTACCTCAATATTTTTCATATTGCCTGTCATATTGGCACTGGGTCTTCTGATCGGAATCTGCTTTATATGCTGATAATTGGATTATGTGTTATTATATTAATGATTTCTAACTGTCAGACCCATTTGGACTTCTGATAATGCAACTGTTTTCTCAAACTCATGAAGCATAGGAAAATTAGCTACAAAAAGTATCACTCGTATCACTTGTCATCCCCTTGATCTTCGATTTGCTTGAGCGTGCACCAGTAATGTCTCCATTTGTCCCTGTTGAGAGCTAGTGCAGCCCAATGATATATGCTTGCTCCAGGAACAGGAAGAGCCTCAAATTATTCATTCAGGGATTTGATGAAAAAATCTGACCATCTAGTTGGTGGGTGGCCATGAGGACTTCTGACCTCCTATGGAATCCAGTCGGTAACAGCTATAGTCCATCGGTTGTCTCTGAATCGCATTACATGACCAGCACATCTGATTTTTGATGTCTTGGAAAATGAGACAGCATCCCTGATTCTTGACCGTTGACAGAGGTTCAGAACTCTGGATTCCTTCTCTTACTTGAGTGAGACGTGATACTCCTAGCATAGCTCTTTCGATTCCTCTTTGGGACATCCGAATAGCTTTCTCATCCTATTGGCTTTGGGCTCAGGTCTCTGAGGCACATGCTAGTGCAGGAAGAATGGTGGAATTGAAAAGATGTGCCAGGAGTCGGAGGTTCTTCCTTCTCTTAACCACTTATTTGACGCTCTTGATGGAATTCCACGCTGCTCTCTTCCTCCTGCTCAGTTCTGGCACCAAGTCATTTCTCATGTTGATTTCTCATCCCAGGTACACACAGCTGCTGCATTCGGAGGTGTTCGTTCCATCGAGAGCAAAAGAGCTTCAGGGACCAGTTACTTTTTCATGAACATCGTCTTGTTGAGATTCAGCTGCAATCCGACCTTTCCAAACTAGTGGTTGAAGTCGGCCAGCATTTGTGCCGCTTGACTAATGTTTGGTGTTATGAGAATGATGTCATCAGCGAAGCAGAGGTGGTGTAATTGCCGACCATTTATCTTCACTCCTATTCCTTCTCATTCCAGTCGTCACATGATGTTCTCAAGTGCAGCATTGAAGAGTTTCGGTGAAATGGTATCACCCTGCCGCACCCCTCTCTTTACATCAATGATCACTTCCTTGTAGAATGGTGAGATCCTGGTGGTGAATCCATGATACAGCTCATGGAGAATTTTGATATACTGAATTTGAATGCCCTGTTTGGCCAGGGCTTCAATGACTGCCTCAGTCTCAACAGAATCGAAGGCCTTCTTTAAGTCAATGAACTTTAGACAGAGCGGCATCTTGAACTCTTTGAGAAACTTCAATGAGTTTGGTTGCTGTGTGGATATGGTCTATCATGCTGAATCCCCTTCAGAACCCAGCTTGCTCGCATGGTTGTCCTTCTTCTAGTGTTCTGCCTATTCTATTCAGGATGACACGAGTGAACAACTTGTAGACGACACACAGCAGGCAGATTGGGCGATAGTTGCCGATGTCATGGATGTCTCCCTTCTTGTACAACAGAACAGTTCTACTGGTTTTCCACTGAGATGGAATCTTGCATTCAGACAGGTAGCGTGTGAAGATTTGAGTCAGTGTATTTCTGAGTACTGGCGGCAGATTCTTCAGGTGTTCGGGTCTGACCTTGTCCGGACCAGGTGCTGTACGCGTCTTTACCAATGAGATGGAGTGTCGGATTTCAGAAGGGAGAACATTGGGAACGACAAATCCATCCTTCGGAATTTGGTACTGGACATGTGGACATGGCTGTCAAAGAGATCAGAGTAGAAGTCGTGAATAATCTTCTCCATTGCCTTTCTGAAAGATGTGATAGATCCATCAGGACGTCGGAGGGCAGTCATCTTGGTCTTGTAGTTGGCTAAGGACAGGCAAGCATTGTGAATACTTTTCCTGGCTTCTACTGCACTGGCCAACACTGCTGCTCTTCTCTCTCTGAGGCCTTCCTTTATCGCATCTCTGCACAGCTTTGCGGGCTCGGACGTTAGCTTGTGGTTGCCTGAGGCTCATGCCAAACTATCATCATTAATAGTTCACTTTTATCACTTTTATCACTTGTCTTCCTGTTGATCTTCGATTTGCTTGAGAAGACGCCATAACGTCTCCATTTGTCCCTGTTGTGTGCTAGTGTAGCCCAATGATATCTGCTCGCTCCAGGAACAGGAAGAGCCTCAAATCCTTCATTCAGGGTTTTGACGAAGAAGTCTGACAATCTCGTTGATGGGCGGCCACAAGGTCTTTTTACATCTGTGGAATCCAGTCGGTAACAGCTATAGTCCAGCGGTTGTCTCTGAATCGCATTACATGTCCAGCCCATCTGATTTTTGATGTCTTGGTAAACGAGACAGCATCCCTGATTCTTGACCATGGATGGAGGTCGGAACTCCGAATTCCTTTTCTCACTTGAGTGAGACGTGATACTCCTAGCATAGCTCTTTCGATTCCTCTTAGGGATACCCAAATAGCGTTTCATCCTGTTTGCGTAGGGCCCAGGTCTCTGAGGTGTACTTCAGTGCATGAAGAACAGTGGAATTAAAAGATGTGCCCAGAGTCAGAGGTCCTTCGTCCTCTTAACCACTTCTTTGACGCTCTTGAAGGTGTTCCATGTTTCTCTCTTCCTCCTGCACAGTTCTGGTGCCAAATCATTCCTCATGTTGAGTTCTTGACCCAAGTACACGTGGCTGCTGTATTCAGAAATGTTCGTTCCATTGAGAGCAAATGGAGCGTCAGGGACTAGTTCATTTTTCATGAGCTTCATCTTGTTGAGGTTCAGTTGCAGTTTGATCTTTCCACATAAATACCTCACTGGCCGACCCCCACTACCTCCACTACCCAGCCATTGCCACTCTCCAAGCTGCTCTTTGGACACACCGTAAGACACTTAATACCCATTTTCCATAATTTCCGCACCATATTTGATTGGGTTCAAGTATGGTATGAACAATGGGAACACCTCTATGGGCTATTGGAGGCCACCCTAAGAGCCTCCATCCCTCTCAGAGAGCTCAGCAAGCTACTGAGAGTATCCCGCCCACACAGCAGAGCCTGGCAAGCTATCTGTGGCATATTCGATATGCCCAAAATAGTAACAACAATGGGCCTCATTCACCTGACACCAAAAGAGCTCCCAATACAGCGTTAAGAAATATGAGCAAGGAGAGGCTGAAAAAAATCTTGGGGACAAACTTGACTGCTGTAAAAAATTAAGGCACGCCGACGGGCATGTGCACTTGTGGACTCTCCGGGCGGCTCTGTCTCACCGCCAGCATTCGGTGCCCTGGAACCACTGTGTGTGGCTGTTGGTCAAGAGCAGGCGACGGAAGGAAGAAGGCCAAACTGGTTGCTTCATCAGTTTATTTCATTCTTTCTCTCTGCTTCTCTCCTGATTCTGAATCTCTCTCTCTGGATCTGTAGCAGCATCTCTGGATTCTCTTGTCTCTCTCCTCCCTCTTTCTCTTTCCCCCTTACCCCTAGGCTACACATAGCCAGGTAGCAAAATCATCCTGAGAAAGCCCTTCCTGAGGGCAGGGCATTCCAAAGCCCTTCTTGACTCTTAAGGTTTTTTTCTCCTTTCCTCAGTCCAAACACTCATTAACATCTTAATCCTAGTTATTTTTGTATGGACATAGCAAGAGATACATTGAGGCTTACAATGTATGTTCCCAGGCAGCTTTCCTGGGAACATCTTGCCAGACTTAACTACATCAGATTAATGTAGTTAAGATTAATCATTGCCAGATTAATCATTCCTCACCCTAGTAGGGTCCAAATCTAGTTATCACTGGATCATGACAAAATTTGTCCATGACCAAGCTCTTAACTTATAGTTAAGCATTAGGCACTTTGGCCAGGCCCATCTCGATGCCAGGATAGCACACAACTCACCGCTTGCCCTGGGTCCATCCTGTCCCTAGTCAGGACCCTGATTTTTGGGGTGCTAGAAAGTAAAGGTAGCTGAGGCTTAGGTCGAGAGAACAGATGCCCAGGAGGAAAATATCATGTAGAGTCAAATGATTCCCAGGTTACAAAAGCATAGCATTTGCTAAGTCTTCCTGTTCCCATACAAAAAGGACGTGGCTCTGAATAAACTATGCAAAGGACTCAAGGAGAAGAGAAAAACAATATTTACAAGTCAAGAGAACACTAAGAAAGAAGCTACAAATAAACAAAGAGGAATGGGAGCACTGTAATGGGAATAACCCAATAAACCTAAACTACCTGAGGCTATGTTATCCTACAGACTGCCAAAACAAAGGAAGACTAAAATGACTGTTTGTACTTTCAATGCAAGTATGCTGGCATCAGAAGCAACCATCGAGGACCTGATGGTGCAAGCACAGAAGATCAAGTACTACGTCATTGGTTTGACCAAAACAAGAAGACATCAATCACATCACATTGGTTTCTACACTGGAGAAAAATTGTTCCTCAGAACATGTGACAACAGAGGTGTCTGTGGCGTTGGTGTCCTTGTCAACGCGAACTTGGCCATGAGCATTGACTCATTAGTACTTAGAGACAGAAAACTGAAAATGGTTACTTAATACCAAAATGTTTACATTTAGATTTAATTAAAGATTAAAGATTAAAAGTATCAGCAAATACAATATGAGATAGTTACATAACTAGTGCTTGAGCTGTTAGATGTCAGTAAGATCCATATACTTTGCTAACTATTTTATACACATTTCCTTTGCAAACAGCAGGCAGTACGGCACTGATTGCCTCTCTTATACTTGCTAGCATTGTGTCATATTTTCAAAGAAAACTGTCTTTTAAACCATAATTTATAATACATTATGTAATTTGCTGCTACAGTAAACACGCAGAAAGTGTTTGCTTAATTTTGAATTTGAGGTCTATGGAATTTAGATCCATTAGTGTGGCAATGCAGAAATCTTTACTTTTGTTGAAACTCCACATTCTACACTCAAAACTCAATCAAAATTTTTTTCAATGTGTCATTTTCCATATGCCACTTCTTTTTCAAATTGAGTTCTATTATCACAGTTTTGATTGCCATTTATGAAAACAAGCTTTCAGTAATGAGTCATCCATATTTTAACTTGTGTGACAGATATTGCATAATAACAAACTATTTTGTTTTCCAGAGATGAGCAATTTAATGGCACCAGTGGATAGCTTTTTTTTTAATCTTCTTACAATCTTAGCTAAAAATTGATAATGGAAGTACTATGTATTTGTGCTTTACATAAACATGTACAAAAATACATATCTCCATATAATCTGTTCATCTTGGTCATATTTTAAGCAGACCTAGTCTTTATGTGGTTAAATAGCTAGGTCATGTTTCCTAGAATTTATCTTCATTATTTTTGCCAGATAAAATCAAGCCAAATAATTCTTACTTGAATCTTAGTGTTGAAAACTTCAGAATTCCAAGTAGTATGGGAAACTTCAGGATTCTGAATTATGAGCTGTAAATCAAGATGTACAATGAAGGCCATTGTATCCCCATATTCCCTAGGAAGGCAGGGACTCTCCATATGTATCCAGAGGATGTCACTGCCTGGTAGTAGGGAGTACTGGTCTTGCAATAATTTGTAAATATTAACAACTTTCAGTTTAATTTAATTTGTGACTCTATTTTTGGGAAAACCAAAGGATAACTGAGGGAGATTTAAATCCATTTCCCTGGGGCGAGACAGGGGGAGTGAATATGGTTTAGACAAAAAAAGATACCAAGTCACCTTCCCTTCCCTGTTTTAGTTTGCTCTTTCTATGCTACACTGCTTTTTTTTTCATGTTTACTACACCTTAATCACCAAATGCCTTTCTTAGGTTAGACTTCATTATTCTTCATCACCATGACATAATGTAAAAAATAGCAGGAGTTTCCTTAATATATGAAACAAGAGTTTTAAGTCTATTTTTATATTTATCTTTGAGATAATTTAGTTTATATATATTAGACACTATTCCCATCTGGTTAGTGAAGATAGTTTTCTCTGTTTACAGAAAAAGTTTTTACTTTTGGACAAAATCTATTTTCTTTCATTTTGTTCCCTGAATAATTTTGCACTTTATAATCAGATTAAGGAAAAAAAACAGCAGTACTGAACCATCACCTGTGGAATAGATATTATTTAATTATATAAATATAGGCTTTGAACCTAACAATGCACCCAAATTAGATAGCTGATAATTAATAAAATTATTTCCCTGTTCTGTATTTTTACTATTATTCCAATATTTAAACATTCTACTGATTAAATTTTCCTCAATATTCGAACTACAAATCTTTTTTTTTTTTATTGGTGAATCACCCTGAGGTACAGTTACAGACTTACAAATTTCTGTGCTTACATTTCAATCATACAATGGTCAAGTACCCATCCCTCCACCAGTGCCCATTTTTGACCACCAATGGTCCCAGTATCCCTCCCACCATCCTCAGTCCATATCCCTCTTCCCACCCTACCTCTGTGGCAGGGCATTCCCTTTTGCAGAGATCTCTCTCTCCTTTTGGGTGTTGTGGTTTACAATAGAGGTATTAAGTGGCTATCATGTTCGGTCTATAGTCTGCTTTCAGGGTGTGTCTCCCATCCTGAGTGGATTGTCCTAACACCATTTTCTTGGTGATCCCTTCTCTAACTGAACTGCCTTTTACCTCAGTATGTGAGGCCAGCTTCTAAGCTGTGGAGTAATCCTCGCAGTACTTATCTTTAATAATCTTGGGTATTAGTCTCCCATTCTGTTTCTTTATATCCCACAAATTAGTGCAAATTTTCTATGTCCACCCCTCTCTTTCTGACTCATTTCACTTAACATGATACTTTCCATGTTGATTCATCTATATGCGAATTTCATAACTTCATCTTTTCTAACAGCTGCATAGTATTCCATTGTGTATATGTACCAGAGTTTCTTTAGCCAATCATCTGTTCTCAGGTACTCAGGTTTTTCCCAGATTCTGGTTATTGTAAACATTTCTGCAATGAACATATAAGTGCAGATGTCATTTCTATTACACTTTTTTTGCATCTCCGGGTTATATTCCCAGAAGTGGTATTTGCTAGTCAAATGGGAGCTCAATTTCTAATCTTTTGAGAATCATCCATATTTTTTTCCAAAATGGCTGAATCAATTGGCATTCCCACCAGCAGTGAAGGAGAGTCCCTTTCTCCCCACATCCATGCCAACACCGGTCACTTTTGTTCTTTTGGATGTGGGCCAGTCTCTGTGGTGTGAAATGATATCTCATTGTTGTTTTGATCTGCATCTCCCTGATGATTAGTGATAAAGAGCATTTTTTCATGTGTCCTTTGCCCATTTGGATTTCTTTTTTGAGAAAGTTCTTGTTCATTTCATCGCCCCATTTTCTGATGGGGTTTGATATTTTGTGTTTTTATTTTTTTGTAGAGTTCAACCAGTGACTTGCAAATCCTTGATATCAACTCCTTATCAGATGGGTATTGGGTGAATATCCTTTCCCACTTTATTGATTGTCTTTGAATTCTGTTTGCTGTGTCTTTTGTGGTGCAGAAACTCCTCAGTTTGAGGTAGTCCCATCTGTTTATCTCTCTTTCCATTTGGCTGGCCAGTGGAGTGTCCTCTTTAGAGACACCTTTAGCCTTGATGTCCCAGAGGGTTTTGCCGACTACGTTTTCGATGTACCTGATGGACTCTATGGTGCTGGCAAAACTCGATAGCTACATGCAAAAAAATGGGCTCAGACCTCTACCTAACACCATGCACAAAGTCAGATCAAAATGGATTAAAAACCTCAATATCAGACCAGTGAACTACTAGTCTTAATTGTCACTTTTTCTTATTTCTGACTCATTCTTTTAATTTTGTTTGACTAACATGCATAGTAAAATCAGGATATACTATATATATAAATATTTAGTTTTTAATCTATATTTTATAAAAGCACTGGAGAGATAGCACAGAGAGTAGGGCATTTGCCTTGCATGCGACCGACCCGGGTTCAATTCCTCCACTCCTCTAAGAGAGCCCGGCAAGCTAGTGAGAGTATTTCGCCGGCACGGCAGAACCTGGCAAGTTACCCGTGGCGTATTTGATATGCCAAAACCAGTAACAATGTTACTGGTGCCCGCTCAAGCAAATTGATGAACAACAGTATGATAGTGACAGTGACAGTGATATTTTATAAAAAACATTTTTTCTAAAATGGTTCACTCAAAAGTATGTTTGAAACAGAAACATCTAAAACATTTTATTTTAATTTCATAAAATCGAGGACACTACTGCAATAATTCATCATAAAGTAAGGGTTTTAGGCACTGACATTCATCAGATGTCATCGCTTCTTCAGAATCAAGTTGATTAATTGAAGTATTTTGCCTGAAGATTAACATTGACTGGCTTGAAATAAAAATTTATATTACCTTCCAAATCCTAAATGCTTTATTATAGTTTGCTTCTTGAAATGTAAATAATATATGCACAAGAATACTTACTACTTATAGAAATAAAAAAATTATAATATTAGAAAGATATATCCCAGAAAAAAAATATATATACTTGAATGAGAATGGAAAATTACCTCCTACTTTGACAATTAATTTTACTCTGCTTCATGGAAGATATTTTCCTAGAAAAATGATTTTGTATCAATAGCTGAGATCAGATTGTATATAAGTGTGTATCATCTCTCAAATGTTCATTGCAGTTTTAATGACAATTATCAAGATACGGACTGGAGTGATAGCACAGGAGGTAGGGTAGGGTGTTTGCCTTGCACATGGCCCACCCGGGTTCAATTCCTCCGTCCCTCTCAGAGTGACCGGCAAGCTACCCATGGCATATTCGATATGCCAAAATAAACAGTAACAAGTCTCACAATGGAGACGTTACTGTTACCCACTCAAGCAAATCAATAAACAATGAATGACAGGGCTATAGTGCTACAGTGCTATCAATATATGAGACAATTAATATTTCATTCACAGGGGCATGCATAAGTAAGATAATATACACAACAGAAAATTATTCAATCACAAAACAAGGTAATCCTGCTATATATGTGAACATGAATAGACCTACAGGGAGTTATTTTATGTGAAATAAATTACTGAAAGACAATTACTGTGTAATATCATTATATAGTGGGAATCTATTATTCCCAGTCTAGTTTACTGTTAGGCACATAACCTATAATCCATTGAATGTGTTTTGTTCCTTATCTTCCCGTACCTGCTCTTGCTTCTTTCTAGCAGCCTGAATTCTACTGTTTATCCTTTGTTCTCTCAGAAATCATTCACATAAATTCAATAAAGCCAATTGTTTCAATGAAATATCTCCTGATAATTATAAACTCCTGACAGTTATAATCTACTGCAATCTCCTTAGTGGCATAAATGACTTCTGACAAATATCTATGAGGGAAAATAAAAGCAAATATTTTTAAACGGTTGAAAGAAAAATATAATGTCAATTTACATTTTTAAAAGTAGAGCTCCTCACTCACTGGCTCCCAATACTGTAAAATTTTAATCTTTGAAGAAACTTGGCATAACCACAAATTAATCTCCATATGTTCTTCTTGGGATACTTATGCATATTAAATTCCAGGAGAGAAAAAACCTTAGTATTATTTATGTTCTTAAAATATATGTGCAAAGTAATCCTAATAATAATCTTTCATGGCATATGGTTTGGTCAAATGAAAGAACTCATTGAAATATCCTGTAAAAGTCCTCTGACTTAAAATGTCACTTTACATCTTTTCTTAGGCAAAGATAAATGTGATTCTGTGTGTGGTGAGTAAATGTATTTTTGTGTGTGTTGGTAAGAATTAATAATTTTAGGGATTAAAGAGGCATGTAATACTATATCTAAGAAAAGAGATTGGCACCGAAAAGAATAGTTTGGGGACAGGTCTCCTCAGCCATATTAAGAAGGTCTGGGCCGTCTTCCAGTGATTCTCAGCCAGAAAGGACATAGCTCAATGTTAAAGCCTTAGAATATAGTTTTACCTGGTTCCAGTAGTGCCAGGGATTATCTAGGCCATTCTAGTGGTGCCTGAGATTTACCATGTCCACACTTGGGGGAGCTCAGCAGCCTACAGGGACACCTAGAGATCCATGGGGGGTGATATTATGCTGGGACTTAAACCAAAGTCGGCAGTATGCAAGGCATGCACACTTGTACTTTTTTTTATGGCCCCTAAAAATAGTTTTTTTAATTTCACAGGCAAGCAAGCTATTTCTTCTCTCTTTGATATTAAAGAAAAGGTAATGGATTATTATTTTTCTGTGGAGTGCTATTTTTGATAAAAGCAATCAATTTGGTATCAATTTATCTCTTTTTATAATTAGATTGCCTTATTGTAATCATCAGAAACTGACTTTGTTTAAGCACGAGGTAGTTAGAAGAATATAAGTTCCTTCAAAATTATATGAAATCCTAGGTAATCAGACCCAGATAATTATCCAACGGTCTTGGAACACAGTCTTTGATACTGACAGATATTAAACACTTATGTGTGTGGCTCCTCAAAGATCCTATTCTTTGGATTTAATTCAAAAGACTACAAGTTTTCAATTCAGAAACACAGAGATAGAAACATTTCTCCTCTTTTTTATTTTTTAGGAGGTAAGACATACTGAAATACAGGTTGAGCATTAAGAAATGGTTAGTCTTCAGGTGTACAAGTATCAACTCTCCACAGTTTATATATACCTATTTTAATACACATGTCAGATTTTCTTTGTCCATTAACCCTTCAAGGCTTTCTTAGACTTACTCCATATCTTAGCTTCTAAAGTAAAACCAAAATAAACATAGTGATATAGATCTCTTTTTGAGCTAGTCTTTTTTCAAACCTTTCTTTGGGCCACATTCAATAGTGCTCGGGGACTATTCCTAGCTTTGTGATTGGAAGTCACCATACAGTGATGCTTGTTTCTTCTTCGTGTGGTATTTCGGGAACCATATCCTGGCTTCCAAAATGAAAAAAACATAACCTATTGAGATGTCTCTTTAGCCCAGCTTTTTCTTTATCTTCAAATAAATTCACCAAAATAGAGTTGTGTTTTTTTGGTTTTGGTGGTTTTGTTTGTGTTTTATTGTTGCGGGGGCGGGGGGGGGAACCTCATCAGCTGTGTTCAGAATGTCATTCAGTGCTGGGAATAAAATACAGGGCCCTATGTATGTCATACAAGTCTTTCCGTCTTTTGAATGATCTCACTGACCATAGTTCTATATTTTGAGCAGCCTTCATTTGGATATTAAAAGTGACTGCACCAATTTACATTTGAACCAATAGTGCATGTGTTCCCTCTCACCACCCTCACTCAACCTCCTCACTGGCGTTTGTTGCTTGTTATTCCTTGCATTTTCAACTGCCCATTCCAACAGGCATAATGTGATTCATCAGTGTGATTTTAATTTGAATTTTCCTGATGATTAGAGATGTTGAGCACATTTTCATGTACCTGGGTACTTCAGAAAAGTGTGGCTATTCAGATGGCCTTCAATCTATTTGAAATGTCTTCATTTTAATTTTTATTGTTGTTCTATTATTAGATTGTATGAGTTGTTCATACTTTCCTAGTAACCATTTATTAGATATATGATTTGTAAATATTTTCCCATTAAAGAGAATAATTTTTATTTTAAAAAATAAAATATTTTATTTTAAAATACTTCATTAAAATATTTTATTTAAAAAATAAAGTTTTTTATTTAAAAATATATTAAAAATATTTTTACAAAAAACATTTGTAAATATTTTCCCATTAAAGAGAGTCTCTTGCCCACATGGCTGCTTATCTTCCCAGGGGCCCCTCGGAGGGGATGGGCTCCAGCTTCCCTCCCCGCCCTGAGCAGACCGGAACCTAGCCACAGCCATACTCAAGGCCCCTCTCCACACGTTCAGACAAGCCTCACACATGAAGGTACTGGCAGAGGAACCCAGGTGTGTGTAATCCCATCAATGGCCAATATCCAGAGACTTAAAAGCAAGCTCCCAGAAATTATATCTTATAACATACTTCTCCCTCTGGGAGAAACTAGCAATCTAGTGAGAGTTTCCTGCCCACAGGGGACAGCCTTGCTTCCCATGGTGTATTCATATGCTAAAGCCAGTAACAAGCTGGATATCATTCCCCTGACCCTGAAAGAGCCTCCAATAAGGCATCTTTAGGAAGGCTGAGTGGAGAGAGGCTTCTAAAATTTCAGGGATAGGACGAATAGAGAGGTTACTGAGTTCGCTTGAGAAATCGACAATCAACATGATTTTGTGATTTGTGATTCGTGATTTCCCATTAAAGAAGTTAACCTTTTATTTGAAATTCATAAAATTTTTCACTGTATCACTGTATTACTGTCATCCCGTTGCTCATTGATTTGTTCGAGTGGGCACCAGTAATGTCTCTCATTGAGAGACTTATTGTTACTGTTTTTGGCATATCCAATACACACGGGTAGCTTGCCAGGCTCTGCCGTGCGGGCTCCATACTCTCAGTAGCTTGCCGGGCTCTCCAAGAGGGGCAGAAGAATCGAACATGGGTCGGCCACGTGAAAGGCGAAAGCCCAACCGCTGTGCTATCGCTCCAGCCCCATAAAATTTTTAGTTTTATAAATTTAAAATTGTTTATTTTTTGCTTTTGTTGCATTGGCATTATTATATATAAATATATTTATTATTCTTATTTCTTTATTATTAAAATCAATTTTAAAAAACTTATTGCTTATATTTTCTTTTAAGATTTTTTTTTTGTTTTAAATCTGATATTGAAATCATTATTGGAGACTTTTTACCAAGTACCTGACCTATACTTCTTATTGCAAATAAGAAAACCTGAGACACTATCAAAACTAAGAGAATCTTAAGGAAACATGAGGATTATGTAGTACAGTGGATATGACACTAAAACAGAATAAGTTCATGAGGAAAAAATTTAGAAAATCTAAATTAAATGTGGACTTTGATGAACAAAACATATCAACATTGTTTTGTGTATTGTAACAAAGGTACCATTCTAATATAAGATGTCAATAACAAAAAAATAATTGACAAATATCTGTGAATTTTATACAATTTGAGGGGAGGGGTTCACACCTGGTGGTTCTCAAGGTTTAATCCTGAGCTCAGGAATCACGCCTGGCAGTGCTCTGGGAAACTTCTTGGTACCTGGGAATGGATTTGTGTCAGCTGCCTACAAAAAAAAATGGCCCAGTCACTGTCCTCTCTTTATCCCAACTTTGCAAATGCAAACCTGTCCTAATACATAAGAGCTATTTTTTAAATATGAGACTTCTTAAATGACAAGGAAAGATGCTTCAAGGTAAAATGAAAAACAAAATATAAAGTGAAAAACTCAATTAGGTTAAACAGTCAAATAGATTGAATGAAAGCCTATAAGAGCAACAGTTTTTGTTTTATTTTGGAGAGATGACAAACAATAAGTGAAATGTATTATCTTTTTATGCATAAAAAGATATTTTATAGTTTTAGACATTTTATATATATATTTATAATGTTAGAAAATTTAGAAAACCTGCATTATAGACTTTAATGAACAAAAATATATCAACACTGTTTTATGTATTGTAACAAAGTTTGCTCCTTCAGCTTTATAAATGTTTTAAATCTTAGACCATGACACCCTAATGTATTTCTTCTGTTTCTGTAAATAGTTCAATGTTAGTTAAAACACAAATTTTAAAAAAATTTTGAACTACTCATAATGTGATACTATAGCAATATTATAAACAAATAATTAAAATGCATTTTATAATGCATAAACCATTTGAAAATGTCCCCATGGTTTCTGTAGTTAATTAGCATATTGAACAGTTACTTCTCTTGATAAATTAAAGTTTATTTTCAAAATTTAAATTAAAACTTTATTCCTTTAATAAATTAAGACAAAACAAAATTAAACAAGTACATTAATGATGACTGAATACTGAAAATACAGTCAAACATATCTAAATTACACTTTCAAATATTAATTTTCTAGAAAACTTACTACAAAGAAAAAAAGTTTTAAGCATTACCTTATAATAGGTTAAGAGAGGTTAGAATAAAAGACACTTCCCTTGCCAAATGCAGTTCTTGCATTGAATATTTTTTTAATAAAAACAAGATCAAAGTTAAGCAGTAGTATGTGCTTAATAATTTTAAGGCAAATATTTATTTGATTAATTAAATTATTTAAATTTGCTCTCACCTTTGGGAGTAAGTATTGGCAACGGTCTGAACAGGTCACAGAAAGGTATGAATATGTGCTCCCACGTCTATTATTATAACTCATAAAGTGATAAATCATCCAATCACTATTTAATCTTTATAACTTTATAATATTCCATAGATCTGAAAAAAAGTAAAATGGTATCGCATAGACAAAAAGCCTGTCTATAATAATAGACTGTGGAATAATCTGTCTTTTTAGGCTGCATGTGAATTTCCTAACATTCATTTAATAGGACAAGGTTGATTTTGGTTTTTCTTTCTTATTATGAGCCAGAAAATTCATATATACTCAGAAATATCATCAAAGCATATATGAAATGAATGCAGAAGTACCTGATAATAATGTGTACTCTATTTTCTTCAGGGTTAAAAAAGTGAAAATGATTTTTGTTATTTTGGGAGAAAACTTCAAAAGGAGTTGTAAATATTAAAGATGCTTGAATATATCATCTAAAGGTAAAAAGAAAAATAATTTTCACACAATTATAAAAATATGTTTTAGCATAGAAACAAATACAATGATTTTGAAAGGCTCTGAGTGGGCTCTATTTCTTATTATTATAGTGGATAGAAATAGGTTCAGCTCCTCTTTGATCTTGATCTTCCATATATGACCTGCTTATCCCACCTAATCCTACCACCTAAGCCTTTTGTTTTTTTATTGTTCCCTTTTTCCCTCTTATAAGGTTTAGTTCTTTCAAATTCTCTCTTACAAATGTTAAAGCATAATTTTAAAGTCTGAAAGCATAGACACTCATAATAGTTGTGTTTAAAATAAAATGTTTTGTGTTTGTGACTAATTTTGTTTCTATTATTCTAGCTATCAATACATAAAGTTTTGTTTTCATTTGGTTTGGTTTTAGATTTTGGGCCATGTCCATTGTTGTCATAATTCTGGCTTAATTCTGGCTTTGTGCTCAGGGATCTCTCCTTGCTGTGCTTGGAGTTTATATGCCATGTGAGTTATCGAACCCAATCAATTGTGTGCCAGCAGATTCCACCTACTATACTAGCTTTCCCACCTCACTGAAGCTTTGTTTTTTTTTCTGTTTTTATTGAGGTATCCTTATTTACAATACCACTGGTGTCTGCATATATTGTTTCAGCTCCAAACCAGAATTTTATGCATGCATTGTTCCAGATCTTTATCATCTTCATTATCAGGAACAATGTCCCACCAATGGACACTGTTCCTCTTTTCAACACCTCCTCACTCCCTGTCAAGTAAGTTCAGTTCTATAGACCAATTCTGTCCAGTTTTTATGGCTTTGGCCTTTTCTTGCTACCTTACTGTTTTTTTCTATACTGGCATTTGAGAGATCATTGTTTATCCATCCATTTCCTTCTGACGGCCTTCACTCAGCATGACACCTTTAATTACACTCAAATAGTAACAAATTAAATGATTTCATCTTTTCTTATCACTTGTAGTATCACCTGTAGTCCCCTTAATCTTCGATTTGTTCGAGCGGGCGCCAGTAACGACTCCATTTGTACCTGTTGAGTGCTATTGCAGCCCAATGATATCTGCTTGCTCCAGGCACAGTAAGAGCCTCAAACCGTTCATTCAGGGATTTGACGAAGAAATCTGACCACCTAGGGGACACCTGGGCAGTCTCGGGCTGGGGCCGGAGCTCGGGCTCCGGCCAAGATTCAACCCGGGTGGCCATACCTTTGCACAGCCGCGTGGATGTGGAACGAGCAGGAGTCAGAGCTTTATGACTTGGGGTTCCAGCAAGTGCTTGCAACCGTGTATGCAGACTGTGAACGAAGCTTTTGCTCCATGCTGCTCCAGGAAGGGAAATGATTTAATTTCCAACTTAAATCTCCCTGGACTTAATTACTATAATACAGAAATTGTAAACCGCGTGGCCGCTACTGCGGCCGCGCAACTTTTTAATCTCTTCATTCTCATCAGTGGAAAACTTATTATAAAATATTTCCTTGTCAATTGAGCTGTATTCTTGGGGGATAAATTGCAACAAAAATAGTGAGTCTGTGTTGAAACTCCAACAATAGTGAGTTTTGTGTTGAAATATGGAATGTAATCAAGGTAAAGAGAAAAGGAAGTGAAATTATCAGTCACGCAGGGGGTTTTGGGGGGTGAAAGGTGGGATGTATACTGGGTTTTTTGTTTTTTTGTTTGTTTGTTTTTGTTTTTATTGGTGATGGAATATGGGCACTGGTGAAGGGATGGGTGTTTGAGCATTGTATAACTGAGATATAAGCCTGAGAACTTTGTAACTTTCCACATGGTGATTCAATAAAATAAATTAAAAAAAAAAAGAAATCTGACCACCTAGTTGGTGGGTGGCCACGAAGTCTTCTGAAGTCCTGTGGAATCCAGTCAGTAATAGCTCTAGCCCAGCGGTCGTCTCTGAATCGCATTACATGATCGGCCCATCTGATTTTTAATGCCTTGGCAAATGAGACAGCATCCCTGATTTTTGACTGTCGACGGAGGTCAGAACACCGGATTCCTTCTCTAACTTGAGTGAGACATGATATTCCCAGCATAGCTCTTTCAATTCCTCTTTGGGATATCCTAATAGCATTTTCATCCTGTTTGCGTAGGGCCCAGGTCTCTGAGGCATATGTCAGTGCAGGAAGAATAGTGGAATCGAAAAGATGTGCCAGGAGTCGGAGGTTCATCGTTCTCTTAACCACCTCTTCGACGCTCTTGAAAGCATTTCACGCTGCTCTCTTCCTCCTGCGCAGTTCTGGCACCAAGTCGTTCCTCATGTTGATTTCTCGACCCAGGTACACATAGCTGCTGCATTTGAGATGTTTGTTCCATTGAGAGCAAATGGAGCTTCAGGGACCAGTTACTTTTTCATGAACATCGTTTTGCTGAGATTCAGCTGCAATCTGACCTTTCCACACTCGTGGTTGAAGTCGGCCAGCATTTGTGCCGCTTGACTAATGTTTGGCGTTATGAGAACGATGTCATCAGCAAAGCGGAGGTGGTGTAATTGCCGACCATCTATCTTCACTCCCATTCCTTCTCATTCCAGCTGTCACATGATGTTCTAAAGTGCGGCACTGAAGAGTTTCGGTGAAATGGTATCACCCTGCCACAACCCTCTCTTTACATCAATAATCACTTCCTTGTAGAATGGTGAGATCCTGGTGGTGAATCCACATGGAGGATTTTGATATACTGAGTTTGTTGGTGATTTTAATGCCAAGATAGGTCAGAGAAGTTCGCCAGAAGAACTCCACATTGGGACACATGGCCTAGAATGGAACGATCAGGGTGAGAGACTGTCTGAATTCATCACGTCGACCAAGACCATTCATGGTAACTCACAGTTCCAGAAGGCTGAATCTAAACGCTGGACATGGGAGTCTCCCGGTGGACAGTTCCACAATGAAATTAACCACATCATATTCAATCGAAGATTTTGCCTGACCAATGTCGCTGTTGTCCCAGATTTCCAAATGGAATCAGACCACCATCCCCTTCCTGCGAAATTCTACTTCACAGAGCGGGGAGAAAAGTCTGCAAAATTTAAGTCTAAGAAGGCAACTCCCAGAATAACCACCAACTGGCAGCTCTTTGGCACTACTGCAGCAACATGGGAAGATGCCGCCCTTGACAACATTTATGAGGAATACGATTGATTGGTTCAGCACCTCCATGACTGTGCGAAAATGCAGAGAGTGAGAAAGCCACAAACAGACTCCTGTCTTCGGAAACTCTCGAGCTCATTCGTCAACGTGGTTTGGCGCAAGCCACAGGCAACCACAAGCTAACGTCTGAGCTCACAAAGCTGTGCAGAGATTCAATAAAGGAAGGCCTCAAAGAGAGAAGAGCAGCAGTGTTGGCCAGTGCAGTAGAAGCCGGGAAAAGTATTCGCAGTGCTCGCCTGTCCTTTGCCAACTACAAGACCAAGATGACTGCCCTCCGATGTCCCGATGGATCTATCACATCCTCCAGAAAGGCAATGGAGAAAATTATTCACAACTTCTACTCGGATCTCTTTGACAGCCATGTCCACCTGCCCACATACCAAATCCCGCAGGATGGATATGTCATTCCCAACATTCTCCCTTCTGAAATCCGATACACCATTTTGCTGGTAAAGAAGAGTACAGCACCTGGTCCGGACAAGGTCAGACCCGAACACCTGAAGAATCTGCTGCCAGTACTCATCAATACACTGGCCCAACTCTTCACAGGCTACCTGTCTGAATGCAAGGTTCCATCCCAGTGGAAAACCAGTAGAACTGTTCTGTTGTACAAGAAGGGAGACATCCACGACATTGGAAACTATCACCCAATCTGCCTGCTGTCTGTAGTCTACAAGTTGTTCACTCATGTCATCCTGAATAGAATAGGCAGAACACTAGAAGAAGGACAACCATGCAAGCAAGCCGGGTTCTGAAGGGGATTCAGCATGATAGACTATATCCATACAGTGACCAAACTCACTGAAGTTTCTCGAGAGTTCAAGATGCCACTCTGTCTAAAGTTCATCGACTTAAAGAAGGCCTTCGATTCTGTTGAGACTGATGCGGTCATCGAAGCCCTGGCCAAACAGGGCGTTCAAACCCAGTATATCTTTTCTTATAACTGGGGAATATTTTGTTGTTTTTATATACCATGATTCCTTTATCCAGTCATCCATTCTTTGGCACCTGTGTTGTTTCCAGATGTTAGCTGACATGAACAGAGATACAATAAACAGAGGGCAAAGATGTCCTTTTGAAATACTGTTCTTAGGTCCTTGGGATAGATGCTGAGGAGTGAAATTTTTTGGTTATATAGAAGCTCAATTCTTAGATTTTTCATGTGTTCATATTGTTTCCAAAGTGGTTGAACCAACCAACATTCATTTTCATTTTCCCAATAAGAAAGCAAATACTAAAATGGGTATATGTACTTTTTATTTCATTAGAAAAGTCAAAGTATCATTAAGGCCACTTTATAATCATCCAAATTTAGAAATTTGCCTTTCACAGAGTCTTGAGTTTTAACTCTGGTTATTTTATGTAAATAACTATTAAATTTCTGAAACTATAAGGAATTTAACAATTCTGAAATCAAAGGAAATTTAACATAAGAATTGGTGTGAATGAAGCTATGATCTAATAGCTAAAACTTTTTAAACTTTGTACCTCTTCTCTTTGATCCAAGAAAATTTAGAAGGAACCTCTAGTTCAGAAGGCAAAAGCTGGGACTGAAGCAATAGCACAGCGGGTAGGAGGTTTGCCTTGCATGCAGTTGACCCAGATTCAATTCCCAGCATCCCATATGGTCCCCCAAGCACCATCAGGAGTAATTCCTGAGCATTGCTGGGTGTGACCCAAAAAGCAAAAAAAAAAAAAAAAAAAGGCGAAAAGGGACCACTTGGCTGATGGTGACATGAGACAGGGATGGAGGGATGGATGGGTTTGGGGAACTTTGTGGGTGCTAGAGGTATGATAAATTTCTCTCTCAAAAACTAGAAATTAACATGGTTTAGAAACCATGTTACCTTAGTAATAATAATTAAGAACATAATTTTTGGATTTTTAAAAAACTTTTTTAAAAGTCTCATTTATGACAGAAGATATGCTATTAGTGACATATAGTTCAAATACAAAATAAAATTTAGTGCAATATGCAATATGTTTTAGGTGCCAGAATTGAAAAGTTAGTTATGAGAATAGGCAGTATACTACACTGAATTTCCTTATTTATATAGGTTAAAAACACATAGCAATTAATCACTACACATCTACTTTATTATCTTTTAATAACTTTATTTGCAATTGTAAGTCTTGTTGGATCAAGAAATATAAAATAAATTTGTTATATGCCTGGCAAGGAGCAAACTAGTAGAAGGCAGGGGCCTTTGGGACACTGGTGGTGGGTTGAAATTTCGACATTGTATGCCTGAAACAATTCTACTATGAACAACTTTGTAAATCATGGTGTTTAATTAAAAATAAATTAATTAAAAATATTTTTAAAAGAAAGTAACACCTACCTGAGATTTTAGTTAAGAAAATGACATTTTCATTCTGGTAGCCATTACCTTGTCATATTCTTTTGGTTTTTGGTTATAGTTTTGGCCCATAATTGGCATTGTTCAGGTATTACTCCCAGCTCTTTGCTTAGGAGTAAATAGTGCTCAGGAGAAAGTGCTCGATGAACTGTATACAGTGTCAGAAATCCAATCCTGTTTATCCGCATACAAGAAAGCAAAAGCCTTAAACTTGGTACTATTTTTCAGGTCCAATATTCTTTTGGTATTGATGAGACCAAGAATATTGATGCTGTTTAGAATACTAGACCCCTTACTAAACAGAACTTCTCAGTGGAGATTGCCCAGTGGAACATTCCTTGACCTACAGTAACCTCTTTTCTCAATAACTTTAATGGCATTTCACCATCATTCTCTGTAAATACAACATGTAATCATATATATTCACTTTATGTCAAGCATGCATTCCCATCTTTCTCCTCCTAAGCAAGTATACAAATACATACTTGAAAAACACATCCGGAAAAACAACTACATCCACCCACATCCACACACACATACCCACACCCACACACATCCACACCTACACCCACCCACACACACACACACACACACACACACACACACACACACACACACATTGAGAAAGAGAGAGAGAGAGAGACTGTTAAGTAACCCTAACTACCACTTACATAAAACCTGATACCAACTTCCTCTCTTTTAAGCTTACTCCACAATTTATTTTAGATAGATGGGTTTCCTAACTTAAAAGTTTTAACAAAACCATAACATTGAAACTATATTATTTAATTTTAAATAAATGTTTATTGGCATTTATTCAGCAGTGCATAACAATTTAACATGGTTTAAAATATGTTTGACCAATTTATATTATGATCACCCCTACAACCTATAGTTACTTCTGTCTCCCTATACCATTTGTTTTGTCTCCCTTTAGCAAACAATCACCTGCACTCAGGGTTCAGTGGCAAGAGTAAACCTTCCAGATGGCCTAGAGACAAACATTACCTGTATCTGGTTTCACTCATGACTTCAAGTCAAAATAACTTAGTCAAACTCTATATGTTACTGTGACGATTAATGAGAACAACACTATCATTATGGTTAACAGAGTATTAATTCAGTATCTTTTTACTATTTATGCTAATATAATTAAACTTCTTAGAATTTGGGTATAATTGAGATATTTGGCAAAGAATCCAACAGTCTAGTCACTGAGTATTACTAAGATAAATTATGTCCGTATAATTTTCTATGTCAAATTCTTAACCCCCAATGCCTCAGAATATATAACATCATTTGGAAATTGTTGTTGCATATGTAGTTTAAATTAATTCTGATTGAAGTAGGTTATCCCTTAATACAGTATGACTGTTCTGTTTACTAAAAGAATTTGGGTTCAAATCTGCATACAGGGAAAAACCCATGTAAAACAGAGATAGATTGAGGTGGTGCTTTAATAGGATAAGTATTGCTGCAAAACTACAGAAACTTTGTTTAAATAAGCTTTTCATCATGGAAAAGATTGCTCCTTATAGCATGTGTATCACAGGGTAAATAAATTTCAGCAATCCCTAGAATCTATGCGTTAGATAAATGTCTGTGATTTAAACAGCACAACCATGGTAATATGTTCCATTAGCCTTAATAAACTAATGTGTAGGTCTCTTTAGTATTTATAAAACTTCCATTTGGGAATTTGACAGAATGCAAGGAGAACAACCTGTAGCAACTGTAACAACAAAATATCTTCAGAGAGAAGACAAATAATAAGCATCAGACTAATACAAGAAAAAAAGTAAAAAGTTTGATGGCAACATTTGCACTTCTCTTACACCTGAAAGAAACATCACAAAGCATGTAACTTGCTCACTTGGCTTAGGGCCAACCCAAAGAAAGGTTAGCTAGAGCAGGAAGGATATTGGGAAGGAGAAAATAGAATGTCAGGGAGCTTCTCCTAGACAAAGTGTGCTTATTTGTTGACAATATGCTTATTTGGGGCTGGAGCAGTAGCACAGCAGTAGGGTGTTTACCTTGCATGGGGCCGACCCGGGTTCGATTCCTCCACCCCTCTCAGAGAGCCCGGCAAGCTACCAAGAGTGTCTCCCCTGCACAGCAGAGCCTGGCAAGCTACCCGTGGGTTATTCAACATGCCAAAAATAGTAACAAAAAAGTCTCACAATGGACACTTTACTGGTGCCCGCTCAAGCAAATCGATGAGCAACGGGATGACAGTGACAATGACATGTTTATTTGAGTTCTCCCCTAATAAAATATAAGAAAATTAGGTCTTCTAGGAAGTCATCCTTAATTTCGAAGTTAATATGCAATAATCTTTCAGAACAATGTGTCAAGCAAGGTAATTTTGGAGAAAAAGAAAAATTCAAGAATCTGGTTTCTCCCTAAAATTCTCGATTGAAATTTTGCATCAAACCTAAATTTTAATAGATAGCTACGAAGCTTTGACTAGAAAATATGGAAGTAAGCGGGACAACCCTCACAAGAATTTGCACAGCAGTGCATTTGGGTTTTCTGAAATAAGTTGAAATCAGTCTCTTAGTTTGTCCCAATTATCATTGCTAGTTAAACCCAAAGTCATATTTGCATTATTTTCTTAGGACATTAGGTGGCCTCCTTGTCAGAATTTATAACTGGGACTTAATGATAAATCAGTTTCTTTAAATTCTTAGGATAAGTTTTTGTTTTGTTTTGTTTTGTTTTGTTTTGGGGCCACACTCATCCATGCTCAGGGCTTATTTTGGGGTTTATGCTCAGGGATCACTCCTGGTAGGGCCAAGGCCATATTGGATGGAGGGATCAAACTTGGGTCAAGCATATGCAAGGCAAGCACCATCCCAGAGTTAATAATTTAAAAATGTATTAATTCAAAATAAACATACACAAGTTGTATTAGATGAGCTCTTAAGAAAACTATAGTAATGGTAATTTCTGTTAGGAAAATAAAATGGATATGGACTAGGTCTTTTTGCTATGTTAAATCACTATGCAAAATGTGTTTATATAAAGAAAAATGTTTATTTTTCTCAAAATTTATGTAAATATTTGTGTAAAAATTCTAATAACTATTATACTTACTCTGGTCAACTCTAAATTAGTTCTATTATTCTGAAGAGACTGGGTATAATTTTCCAAGTTGTTCTCGGACTTGAACCCAAGCCTTTGATGCACAAAGTAAGTATGAATTATCTCCTCAGTCTCTCTACCAATATTTTAAACTTGAATCAAAGAATTAAATTGCTAGGCAAATAGTATAGGTTTATTTGTGTATGGTCCCCAAAGAAATACAAGGAATAATCCCTAAGAATAGAGCCAGGAGTAAGCCCAGAGAATAAATGAGTGTGTCCTCTCCCCAAATATCAAACACAAGAATGAGACTTTTCACTTTTTGCAGTTTGCCCCTAAAGACTTAAAACTTGATGTACACTTCTTCAGAAAGATTATTGCAATGATGGCTTATAGAAGTCCTTAAATAGTGTTCTGAATATTTTATGTCTCCAAAGAGACTGCAACCCCAGAAAGCTTATTATTTAAAGAAAAGTTATTTCTGACATCTAGAAATCCTCACTCGCTGCTTTCAGAATTCTCAGTTAAATTTTTGTTGTTTCTATTTGACACAATGTTTTCCTCCACAAGTTGTTTATTATTAAGTATGATATAGACTTGATTTTGTGACTCACCCATTTGGTTGTCTCAGGGAAATTTATACAACTATTAATTATACTGAAATATTTTCAGGAATTAATTACTGACTGTAAAATAATTGAAGAAATAAACTTTTGAGTTGCATTACTTCCTGAGATGGAATAAGGTAGACTATAAGAAAACAGAAATCTGGGGCTGGGAACAGAGAGATAGAACAGTGCTTAGGATCTTGCCTTGCACATGGCTGACTTTTAATCAGATTCCTGGTACTCATATGATCCCTCTAGTCCCACCAGTATTCATATGATATGATTCCTGAGCACAGAACCAGGAGTAAGCCCTGAGCATCTTTGGTTGTGACTCAAAAACCAAAAAGAGGAGGGAAGGAAGGAAGGAAGGAAGGAAGGAAGGAAGGAAGGAAGGAAGGAAGGAAGGAAGGAAGGAAGGAAGGAAGGAAGGAAGGAAGGAAGGAAGGAAGGAAGGAAAGAAGGAAGGAAGGAAAAATTTGCAGCTTCAAAATATCTTTGACAAAAATTATTTTATTAGCAGGATCTTGAAGGATGAAGGTAACCATTGAAATTTACATAAACATTTCTCCCAAGTACTTCTTCAGGGGAAAATCTAGTATCTTTTCAATGGAGAAGGCAGAACAGAAACCTACACACCCTTGTTTTATAGTGCTGTCTGGTCATGTTTCTAAACAACCAACTTTTACTTCCTTATTTCCAGTGGCTCTGAGTTCAATAGTTTCTGAGATATTTCTTCCAGATTAATCAGTTTTTTTCATTCTGTCCCCATGTGTACAGGATGTACTTGTGTTATTACACATCTCCATAATTTTCTCTTATGAATCTGTCTGATGCTTACTTATTTGCTCACCTTCTAAAGAACCCAGAAGGGCATGATATAATTCATTTGTACACCAACATGTTTAGATTATTTGTATTTCTTGTTATGGGAAACCAGATGCATGCATGTGTGTGTGTGTGTGTGTGTGTGTGTGTGTGTGTGTGTGTGTAAGCAGAAAAGGAAAAATTGCATCAGAGATCTTAATTGGATAAGGGATAAGAAAACATTTTATTTTGTTGTGGGATTTTACTTTTCTCTGAAACGGAGCTTCAAAGGTAAACTAAATTATCTCCAGGAGATTTCCTTTCATAGAAATTTAAAGAAAATATTTGTTTGTAGAATAGTTTTCCATAATGGGTTGGGTTAAAAGAAGTACAGACAACTCCAGATAGGTGAGAGTGAAGTTTGGTTGTTGAACTGATTCTTCATTTGAGCAGACTGGTTCCCTTTCTTAAGAAGAATTCAAAAGCTCCACATAACCCAATTTTGGGTCAGCATTGCATGCAACGAGACAATGATTGCTGGTAGCCAACAATACAATGTAAAGCAAAAAATGATTATAAAGTTAAATCTCTGTAAAAACCTTAAAGTACCTTAGTCCTTCACTCTTAAACATTTCAGTATTCATCACTTCTTTGTTATGGAGTTATTCCAAAGCAGGTAATTCTCTAAAACTCCAATATCTTATTTCTTTTCATCCCAGTCTATGGTATATCTCCAATGTCTTCCTCCCTTTATATTTTCTACTTCTTTGGTTCTCTTAGCTTTCTTTAATATTAATTTCTCTGTCTTTCTTGTAATTTTTAAATTTATCACAGTACAAATATTATCACCCTAAAGTCTTTCATTTCTGCACAATACAGATACTGTCACCATAAAGTCTTAAGAGACATCTTTACAATTTTTTGAGTCCTGGAACTCTTCTATCTAACAAACAAACAAATAAAACAAGACTTCAAACTTATTTCTAAATTTATTACTAGTATGGGTGGATAAGAGCAATATATTTAAAATTATTTTATTTATTGTAAAATAAAAATAATAATGAATGGGAACAAAACTCAGCTACCTTGATATATATATTTATTTATATATATAAACCTCTCCATATACTTATGTGTGTGTGTTTGTAAACCTCTCCATTAAGTATATTTCGCTGAAATATTTGGTCCACTTAATATTGATCTTTTCAATAGAAAGTCAAATTTTATTCAAATCCCTTCGGTTTTAGTTATACTCTTGGTAACTTTCCTAATAACTTTGTTCTCTGCCTCTTAACTTTAGGCTTAGAAGAAGTTTTTGAGATGGTAGCTAAATTTCTAAAACTATTTAGTTGTGTACTCTTCCATGTATACAGAAGTTATATATAAACATATACTTAATAAACTGCTTTGCAAAATTTTTCTCTTAGTAATCTGCATGATATTGCTTACATCCTTGTCCAGATTCTGATGACCTGAGAATGATGCAGGATGATTTCATTTGTGTCCATTTTTTATGAGATAAATCATTCTAGGTGTTTCAAAAAAATGTTTTTGGTTGATTTTGTGTGTGTGTGACAGAGAGAGAGAAAGAGAGAGAGAGAGAGAGAGAGAGAGAGAGAGAGAGAGAGAGAGACAAAGGGGGATATGCCAATTTATTTATTTATTTATTTACTTATTTATTTATTTATTAGTATACTCCTAGCACAGCGGGTAGGGCATTTGCCTTGCATACTGCCAACCCAGGTTCTATTCCTCCATCCTTTCAGAGAGCCCCTCAATCTACTGAGAATATCCTGCCTGAATGGCAGTCTGGTATGCTAAAAACAGTAACAACAAATCTCACAATGGAGACATTACTGGTGCCCGTTTGAGCAAATTCATGAACAAGGAATGACAGTGCTACAGTACTATTATACTCCTAGGGAATTAGAAACTGAAAACCACTGGAAGACCTATCTACAATTTCACTTCCTTCACCGAAAATAAAAGGCTATTGCTAATTGTTAGCTCTCCAAGAGATAGACTTCAATAAATGAATAGACCCCCATGTTCTGCAATTCCTGTTCTTATGGCTGCCTGAGCACAACTAGAGGGAATTGTTGGCCACAGATGGAAAAAGTCATCTGGCTGTGTTACTGGAGTAGAGGACTGAAGCGATAGCACAGCAGGTAGGGCGTTTGCCTTGCACATGGCCAACCCAGGTTCAATTCCTCTGTCCCTCTCGGAGTACCTGGCAAGCTTCCAAGAGTATCCCACCTGCACAGCAGAGCCTGGCAAGCTACCCATGGCGTATTCGGTATGCCAAAAACAGTAACAACAAGTTTCACAATGGAGACGTTACTGGTGCTTGCTCTAGCAAATCAATGAACAACAGGACGACAGTGCTACAGTGCTATGTGCAGTACAGATTTTTTGTAGAGAAACAATGAGAAACTGATAGGAAATCTGTTTACTATAGCCCATCCTCCTAATCCTTATTGAAGAAGCACTAATATGACTTTTGTATTCTTTCTGCCATTCGCTTTATTTTTCTTCTATATTTTCATAAAGTTATTCACAATAATGGATTATGTTCAGTATTCCAACCCCAGTCCCACCACCATCACAGCTTCCAACCACCATTATTTTGAATTTCCCTTCACCATTCAAAGCTGCGGAACAGACAGATGCTAGATAAGTTGTTTGTATTCCTCACTATGAATAACATAGGATGTCACAGGAGTGCTCCTAGAAATCTAAAATTTTAGGTAATTAGGGTCTGGAGAAATCTCTGCAGTGAGCTGCTTCTTTGGAAGATTCTTCTGTGTATCTCTGGATCATGGCTGTTAAGGAGTTTAAGTAGCAGCCTGAGGCAGTTTGTGGGTGTGACCTCCAGGGTCCCATGGGGGTGGGGAAATGGGAAGGACCTGCCCATCCCCTATCCCTTGAGGCCTGGAGTTTGTAGTCACTCCTCCTGGGTACCTGGGCTTTTTATTGGGTTCTGGAAGATGGTGGTCACCAGGATTCCTAGGGGGGTAGCTGGAGGGACAACACCGGCTCTCCTTTGAGCCACCCCAGTGAAATCGGCCTGGCACAAAGTCCAGAGGCATCTCTGCATCGAGCTGCTCAGTTCTGAGATTCTTTGTGTCTCACATTTTTTTCCTTTGTTTGTTGAATCACCTTGAATTACAAAGTGATTCATGATTGACTTTTAGGCCTCAATATTCCAACCCCAATTCCTTCACTACTGCCTACTTCCCTCTACCACTGTCCCCAGTTTCATTCCCAACCCCAGCCAGCCTCTGTGGCAGACACTTTTTCTTTTTTCTCTTAGGCTCTGCAGTTTACAATACATTTAATGATTGTTTGCTTGTGTGTTTTGTGGTCACATCTAGTTGTACTCAAATATTATTCCTGGCTGTCTCAGGGATCACTCCTGGCAATGCTCAAGAGACCATATGTGGTACCAGATTTCAAACTGAGGTCAGCCATATGTAAGACAAGTACTTGCCCCACCTATCTACTTACTGTCTTTCCAGCCAATACCTCCAACTTTTTCTTCTGTGACTAATAGTAATGGAATGTATCTGAGATTTGTAGAGGCAGAATCCTAGAGAATGTATTTCCAAACTTCCAGCGCCTGTATTGCAAAGTAGAGTTTAAAGCACAGGCTTTGCTAAAAATCTTACAGAATCTGCATTTAAGCCACTTCTACTCCATTTTTGTTCTTAAAACACCAATTTGTGGAATCAGGTCTCAAATCATCACTTAAATCAGAATATAAAAGTAAAATATTTTTTCATTAGTATAGGATCAAAATTTCGCTTCACATAGTATTTCTCAAGACTGTCTAAGCAAAGAGGGACTCATCATCATCATCATCATCATCCTCATCCTCATCATCCTGTTGATCATCGAATTTTTCAAGCGTTCTCAGCAACGTCTCCATTCGTCCAAGCCCTGAGATTTTAGAAGCCTCTCTCTACTCATCCTTCGAATGATGCCGTACTGGAGGCTCTTTCCGGGTCAGGGGAATGAGACCCAATTTGTTACTGCTTTTGGCATATTAATACACCATGGGGACCTTTCGAGGCTCTCCCATGTGGGCAGAAAACTCCCAGTAGTTTGCCAGTTTCTCCCAAAGGGAGAAGTAGGCTATAAGTTATCGCTCTTCCAGGAGCTTGCTTTTGTCTTTGGGTGCTGGCCGTCGACAGGATTACATGGCGCTGAGGCAGTCCCTGGGTGTGACCGCCTAGCTACTGGGAAATGAGAAACTGGACAGAGGAAACTCAGTCCCTATTCGAGCAGGCTTGGAGGTCTCAGCCCCGGATCCCACACACCTGGGTTCCTCTGCCAGTTCCTTCATGTGTGAGGCTCATCCTAACGTGTGGAGAGGGACCTTGAGCATAGCTGTGGCTAGGCTCCAGAGGTCTTTGGCCGCTGGGAGCTCTGCTCAGGGCGGGGAAGGAAGCTGGAGCCCATCCCCTCCGAGGAGACCCCGGAGAAGACAGTCAGGTGTGTAGGCAAGAGACTCTTTGCTAAATGAGAAAAATGTAGTAGGTAGCAAAGAAAAAATACTGCTGCAGTGAGAACAGACTCAAGATGGTGATGAGGTGAAGCTTTAAATGAAATACTGTCGCACTGTCACACTGTCATCCCATTGTTCATTGATTTGCTCAAGCGGGCACCAGTAAGTTCTCCACTGTGAGACTTGTTTTTATTGTTTTGGGATATCGAATACGCCATGGGTAGCTTGCCAGGCTCTGCCATAAATGAAATACATACAGCAATATTCTAAAAACCACCAGTATAAATTGAAGCAACAGGATGAAAAGGCCCAGAAAAACTCAAAAACCTACTGCCAACAAATCACAGGAAGTCTTGGCATAGGTCAAGATGATTTAACTTTTCTTTATTCTCAGTTCATTTAGAGGAAAAAATTGACAAGCAAACAAATAATGAGGTAATAATAGTGGATGGACTGAGAAGAAGTCAAAGTACGGAAATATAATTATAGCCTGGTTTGTATTTCAGTTGTGAAGAAAACTATAAGTTACTGTATATTTCACAACAATAATATAATAGCACTGTAGCACTGCACTGTCTCCCGTTGTTCATCGATTTGCTCCAGTGGGCACCAGTAATGTCTCCATTGTGAGACTTGTTGTTGCTGTTTTTGGCATATTGAATATGCCACAGGTAGCTTACCAGGCTCTGCTGTTCAGGCAGGATACTCTTGGTAGCTTGCCCAGCTCTCCGAGAGGGATGGAGGAATTGAATCCGGGTCGGCTGCGTGAAAGGCAAACATCCTACCCGCTGTACTCTAAAATTTTGATAAAATCATATTGAGACAATACCTTTTATTTTGTATGACTTTAATATAGAAACAGTGGATGAAAATGCTACACTGGAGTTAAAGAGAACAAGGCATAAAGCATTGGCCTTTCAGGCAGCTGTTCCTGGTTCAGTCCTGAATCAAATAAGACTTCCTGTGCTGAGGTGATTCCAAATATAGTGTTTACTCCTATGCAAAGAGTACGCCCTGAGTACCACAGATATGGCCCAACACTCCTAAGCCACAAATACAAACAAAAAGTTCTAATACCACATTATACTTCTCAGGAAGTCAATAGATAATGCATAACTCAAGTCAATGTATTTTAAAATAAAGTGAATATCTCTTAAACTAATTAGAAATGAATCCTCTGTGTATGTACTTTCCTTTGAGTAGATAAACCCATATCACAAACAAGAGATACCTTGCAATTAGCCCTATAATAGGGAGGCTTCTATGATAAACTATTTTTCTGGAAATAACTTTTAATCTGAGTGATATGTATAAAGTTGGCTTTATTTTGTAACTGAGATAGGGGATTGGAAAGTGATAGGTGGGGATGGCTGGCTTTTATTACAACTTGCTGTGTAATGAATCTAACTAAAAACATTTGATATTTGTGGAAAAAGAAATATAAATTTATTTTTATAGTTCTAAAATATTTTATAATAAACAAAGAATAATATCTGTGCATTGTATGTGACTAAAAAAATCAAAACTAAAATTATCAATGATATGGTTTTAACTAGTTTGATCTTAAAACATTGAGTTGAAAGAAAAGATGTGAACAAATAAATACCAGGTTGCATTTGTGCATATGAATGTGATACCTCCAGCACTTACTTTCGACAGCACATATGTAGCTAAAAATACATGCATACATCTAAAGATGCTAAGCGTTTATATTGCCATATGCATATGTAACATATTCACATCAGAGTTAATTGATGTGTTACCATTCTAAAAATAAGTACCAGATTTTGCAAAATACATCTACCTTATGTGTTTCCCATTTCTAGGTTTTTAAGCCTTACTTTGCAATTTATCCCTTTAAGCAATTTTCACTCAGAGAAGCACACAGTTTGGTTTGGCAATTAACAGCATGCATAGCTTAAATAGCATTTTCTTAGAACTTTTTAGACTTGAATTTAAAGTTCTCATATAACATTTCCTACTTTTATTTTTAAATCGGAAAATAATACAGTTTGCTCTTCAAATAGAATAATTAATAAATAATTTTGAGAAATAACACACATTATGCTCTATTTTTTTTTAAAATTGTAGTTTGACTTTGTTTTGCTTTTGGGGGTGCAACTGGTAGAGTTTAGGGCCTACACATGGCTTTGTACTCAGTGGTCAATTTTGACAACACTCAGGTGGTTTTTATACATCCATATCAAATCAATATTCCTCATAATTATCTGGAGAAATTCCATCCTGGATTGTAGCAAAAAAAACCCTAAAGGCCAGCTAAGAGAGGACATTAGTCAGTTCATTTAATTATTACATTTAATATTTAAGTTCAATCTTAGATAATATCTTTAATCTAAAATTTGAATTGCAGAACAAATATATTTAAATATCCTTTACACCTAAATGACTAATCTGAATTTCCTCTCTAGCAATGCTATTTTCTATGTAGCCTTCTTTTCTGCAGCAAACAATACATATAAGTTTTAAGCCATTCTGGGAGATGAAAAATAGTATTTCCTTGGCTCTTATAAGTTCTTAGTTGAGATACTCTTTGAAATAAAATATAATTAACAGTAAAATAAGGAAACAGTATTGTAAGTATGATTCCTGCATTCATGGAAGAGAATCAAACTTAATTTTCTAAATTATCACATCATTTCCTGAAAGAGCATCTCCCACTAAAGTAAGATTTGGGAGTGAGGAATGGTTATAGGAGGTTTCCAGGAAAGTCAGAGTAAATATATTTTGTATTTGTTGTTGTTCTTCTTCTTTGTTTTATTTTTAAAGTTTCATTTATCTATTTTGGCCACACTGGCGGAGCCAAACCTAATTCAATGACTAGGGAGCCATGCCCAGGCACTCAGAAATTACAGGTTGGTTGCAGGGATTTTGGAAGAAACCCCAGATTCTCTGGAATATGAAGCATGTTTTCTAAATGTACTTAAGTCACAAGTACAGACTCAAAATAAGAGTTTTGTATCAAGAATCTGGAAAGTATTTAGCTTTTCATTGCCAATACTAGGAATCTTTTTGCTTCTCCTTTTGAATGTCCAATGGAAATACATGTTTTTCCATTAGAACCCACTGATTTCTTCTTCAAACTTCAATATAAAGTTCTGTTTGGCAATACATACTTGACATTAGGAGATAAGGTTAGGGCACTATTTATTTTTTCTGTACATTTTTTCTCCCTATCAGTTGTTTGTTTTGACTTTTTTTTTTTTTTTTTTTTTTTTGTCCTTTGGTTTGGCAGTGGTGCTCAGGGGCTATTCCTTGCTCTGGGCTCAGGTGTGACCCCTGGTGGTGCTAGGAGGAACTTACATAGTGCCTAGGACTTGAGCTTTACCACCTTTAAGCGCTGTATCTCTCTAGCCCCATTTAATGAAGTTTGAATATACTCTTTATTTACTGTGGGCTGCAATCTTCCCTCCATACCAATCACTGATGACCCATGAAATTTAACTTTTTTCTTCAGTTATTTTTTGGAATAATATCAAAGATAATTGTGAAATTAGGATAGTCCTAGGCTATCAGCACGAGCTAGAAGTGCGTAGGGATTTCAGTGGGTCACTCCCACTTCCAGTGATAATTTTCTAATCAGAATTGTGAGTTCAGTACTGTTGTACATCTTTGTAATACTGGTCAAGCCCAGTGGTGCTCAAGAGCCACCAGCTACACACTTGGCAGTGGATCTTGACAAAGGGGACCTTGTGTCAAGGATAGAACTCAGTGCTTCACACATGCAAACAGTTCAAGCTTCAAGTTATCATATTTCTGCCATTCACAAACTAGGTATTCCTTCTTGAATAAATACATATTTTTCCAAATACATGCATAAGCATTACATTCAAAAATAACTTGGTGGCCATAAAGAAATCAGAACCATAATTAGGAGTGACATCTTTATAGAAGAATTAACATATTTAATTGCTTAGCTCTGAAAATACAGCACTAAAAGTTCATACTACATGAAGTTGACTTTTAGTCTACCTTACAAACATTTTCCATTCTCATACATTTTAAATTGATATCTTTGGGTAGTATTTTCAACACTGATACCAAAATATTCAATTAACATGCAAGTGGCAAGCTTTACTTGAATACACAAAGGAATTTATCTAGTGTTCTAGCTTTTTGAAAGGTAGAACAAATAATCAAACAAGGAACAAATCAACTGATATATATGTGTACATATACATATATATGTATATTAGTGACAATTTTTACCATTCCTCTTTTCATGGGGACTCAGATTAACTGAGTAAATTCACCTTTTGTTTTAAGACTCAGCTAAAGTAGGAATCACTGGTAAGAAGATGGAGGTCAGTTAGGGCAATTAACAGGGAAAAAGCACAGTCAACAAAGGTATACTAATTGGATCTGACTTCTCCATTGAAAAGACAAGATTAGATTTTCCTGCTAGCATGGGAAGATGCCCTTAGAGAAGTTTACATGTAAAAATATTTTTCAAAGGCAATCTCTATGCCACCACCAGGGTGAAATTAACCTGTCAAAAAAATTGGGAATATATACCAGAATAAGGGCATGCCTTATGATCAGTTGTGAAGAGGCACAAAGTCCAGCATTTTATGATCATTTGTGGATTTCAATAAGTGCATAAATATAATCACTGTCACTGTCATCCTGTTGCTCATCAATTTGTTCGAGCAGGCTCCAGTAATGTCTCTCATTGAGAGACTTATTGTTACTGTTTTCGTGGTTGGGCTTTTGCCTTTCACGCTGCTGACGCAAATTCTATTCCTCCGCCCCGCTCGGAGAGCCTGGCAAGTTACCGAGAATATCGAGCATAAGTATAATAAGCCTTCAAATCTTTACTTGCAAATATTTTACATAATCAGTTATGAAACAATACATGTATAGATCTTTGCATTTGCTTTACTTGATCTTGCTTTTTTCTTTCTTTTTTTTTTTTTTTTAAAAAATGTGTTATCCGGGCTGGAGCATAGCACAGCGGTAAGGCATTTGCCTTGCACGCAGCCAACTTGGGTTCAATTCCTCCATCCGTCTCGGAGAGCCCGACAAGCTACTGAGTATCTTGCCCACATGGCAAAGCTTGGCAAGATACCCGTGGGATAATTGATCGGGTATTCGATATGCCAAAAACAGTAACAAGTCTCACAGTGGAGATGTTACTGGTGCCCACTTGATCAAATTGATGAGCAAAGGGATGACAGTGACAGTGTTATCTGGTAATCATTTGCTGGAATCCTCAAATTTCCCACTGGTTTTTTTAGAGCATTTTCTTTTGTCATCAATTTGTCATGATATTATATATGAGAACCCACTAAATCTCACTATAATTGACTTGAACTTGAAAATTTTCTCCTACTGGAAAGGGCTGCAGACTGAAGAGGCTTACATATTCCCATTATCTTAGAAAAATAAAAAGGAGAAAATGAATATTAAATGCTCATTGTTATCATGGTTTCTTCATCTATAAAATGCTTAATGAAGACGTAAACGATTTGTCACAAATTCTTAGGGTAACTTTTCTCTGAGACAGAGAATTGTCTATATTAGAATTCCATTAGAATTCCTGATGGATATGAACACTGGAGGAACAACTGTGAAGTCAGAAGTTACAGATCATTTACACAAACATTTATCTAGTTTACATTTTAATAAATGAATTTTTCCTTTTTCTCTTTTCTTATGTGTTGTGAAATACTGTTGTACTAATTTAAGAACTGATGGGGCCCCGTTAGATTAGTGACTAGGTAAGAACCGAATATATCAGTTGTCGCCACTGAGAGTGATTGGCAGTGATTGTGCTGGCAAATGCTTCTGTTTTCTCTGAATCCTGTAGAATGCCATTTGCTGTTGTATTAGTTGCATAACTGCGTGAAGGAAAAACCTTCTCAGTTTCTAATTGCACTTGTTGTTTACTGTAAATTACTCTTATGAAAATATTCCCATGTATTTGCTTGTGCAACTGTGCATGTAATTGCATTTTGTCAAGAGTGCAAAATTACATCCTTTTAGAAAATAAAGTCTAAGGGTGCTTTTACAAAAGATGACATTTTCAGCTTGACTCTTAGTTGAAATTTCTTTTGTACTCATAAAACTTGACAAGTTGACAATCTTGTCATTTGAGCTTCTCCAGCCACAAAATGTGTACAAAACAGATGCTTCTAGTTTTTTTTCTGACATTGAACCTTTTGGGCATGCCACATTTCAGGATAAGGAAAAATCTCTTGTAAATCCCTTGCACCCTGCTTTTTGTCATGCTCATGTACCATTCAAAATATATTTGCATATGACATATCACACAAGTCATATGCAAATATATTCCAAAAAATGCTATTGCTATTGCTACAAGGAAGAGAATAGGAGATGCCATTTTTGTTTGTTTTTTTCCTCTCTCTCTTGGAATGGTAGGAAACTTCATCTACTTATCAATAACTTATCAAAAGGTGGCAACCCAGGCGATCAGCTCAGTCATGAGCAGTGACAGGTGTCTAGAGTTTCAACTTAAAATTATTGAAAGGGAAAATTCCTAAGTGGAAAAAAAATAGGTTTGATATGTGTATAATTAATGCAAGATCAAGAAAATTATCTTTGTTGAATTGCTTATCATGAGTTTTCACGGGATTTATTTCTCAGACTAACAGTACTTTAGATGGATCCTGGGATCATATATATATTTAACAGGTAGAGATCATTAGGGATTTTACAATTTTTGAAAAATTAATTTGGCAGTCATACGTAGAAATAATTGTGAAAGAATAAAAAGTAAGAATTGTGGTATTTCTCCTTTTTCTGATTTCCATTTGGTTGTACTTTTGATTACACTAACCTCTCATTCAAAAATCAAGTCACATATTACCTTGGAAATATTTATCTTCGAAAATGTTTTGATATATTCAAATATATTATAAATGTAACCTTTAAAACTTATTCTAAATGAGATTCTTTTTCTATTCTCTGTGTCTATTTATTTTGTACTCGTTTAAAAAGCCCTTCTTGAATGTCCACTATTGTTGTCTAGCAAACATCCTGCTCTAAGGATTTTACTATGTTTTCAGAATCCACTTGTACCTGATTGAATTAATGGTTTTAACTCACCTCCTGTGTTCATATGTAAATACCCCCATTTCAAGAATTGGTTCCTTAACTTTTGTATATTTTCTCTAAAGCTTTACATAAGGAATAAATATTCTAATGTTTTAGTGGAGTGTTTTATGCTACTTATACCCGCAGCGAGATTTAGTAAAGAGGGATTATGCTATCTGATTAAATTTCTCCACATAAAGATCACTCTCACTCTCAATGAGATGCTAAACCAATGTGGTAAACATTGCAAATTTTATAAAAGAAAGTAAATGAGCAAGAAGATACAAGACTAGCATGGTGACTTTAAAGATTTTTTTTTTTTTGTCTTTGTTGAGGAGGGCTCACGGCTGCTTATGCTCTGTGTTTACTTCTGGTTCTACGCTCAGGGATCACTTTGGCATATTCAGGGAATTGTATGGGGTACCAGGGATTGATTCTGGACCAGCTGCATGCAAGGCAATCTCTTTCCCCGCTGTACAGTTTAGAAACTAGACAAGTAGTTATATAATAGAAGTGTCCACCACTGAACAGGGTTTAGGCACTTTGGTGGTTGGTAGGGTACAGTAATCATGTACTTCAACTGCATGAATGTCAAAACCATGTGGCAATTATATGATGAAAATATAACTAAAATAAAGTGGAAAAATCTATTTTAGAAATAAAGTAGATTTAATTTGCACTTATTTTCCTTTTTGAAAATACACTTGAAAATTAGAAACACTGGAGATGAGAGGGGGAGATGTAAATTTTGACAAACACCCCCAAATGATTTACAATTACATATTGTGTATTTTCTCCCATGATTGAGAAACAATCACATGAAGGTAGAGAATCAGGAAAGGGAGAGACTCATTACCCCACAGGTTATACATATGGTAATGACAATAGATGTGTAACTTCCTCTTTGGAATTCCTCAGCATAGCACATTGCATGCCACTGAATACTTAAATCACAAGTTTGAGTTTTTAGAAAGAGAGAAAAACAATGCTACTTTCCTCATAATTTCATGGTAGCTACTGTATACTAAAATTATTTTGTAGTTAGATGTGTCAGAGGAAAACTGTATTAAATTTAAGAAATCTTGAATATTTTTATAAAGTCTTCTCAGATGTTTAAACATGTTTTCTAAACATTTAGGAAAGTAACTTCCAAATACTTTAAAGGGAAAACAGGGGGCTGGAGTAATAGCACAGCGGGTAGGGCATTAGCCTTGCACACAGTTGACCCAATTTCATTTCCCAGCATCCCATATGGTACCCTGAGCATTGCCAGGGGTAATTCCTGAGTGCAGAGCCAGGAGTAACCCCTGAGCATTGCCCAGTGTGACACACACACACACACACACACACACACACACACACACACACACGGTGGAGGGGATACAGTTTTACTTTTATTTACCAAACAATTTTATTCTTATCTTTTTTCCCAGGTATTAAAAAGGAGCTCCAGAGCTAGAAGATACTGCAAAGGTTAAGACACTTGCTGTGCAAATGGCCAACTCTGACCTGGTCCCTGGCACCACATAAAGACTCCTAAGAACTACGAAAATGATCTCTGAACACAGAGCTTTGCATAAACCCTGAGAACTGCTTGGGTAGTGTATGGTTCCAAAACAAAACAATAACAAAATAATAAAAATAAAATGCAACTCAAAACAAATCAGTGGTAAACCTCTAGTCTTATATATGTGAAACCTTGGGTTTGATCCCTGATACTGCAAAATAATAACAACAATGATAACAAATAGATGTTAGTTTCCATGGAATCAACTATTGTAAACACTCAGTAGGAAGAATGAAAAATATTGATTGATGTAAAATGTCAAATTAATAGATCACCTGTTATTTTTTAATAATTTTATCTAAAATTTGAACTACATTTTATGTGTAAAAATACAACTCAACTTTTTTAAGAAGTACAATGGAACATATTATTTTGTCTTTTTCTTTGTTATGAAGTGTGATAGTGATTCAAACCTCTTTACCTAACAATGCCTTGTAAGTGGATATAGTCAATATACAAAATTCTGTTTTACATTCTAAAAGAAAAAATGTCATTAAATAATTTTGTTACTAGAACAAAATCTGAACTAGCACACAATCTCAGTTCACCAATAGTGGTTCTTTATATTTGCCTCTTTATATATACCTTTTGATGTATTTTTTCTAACTCTTGATCTCATATTTCTGTCTTCTTTCCTAACCTACATTTATAATGTAGGTTAGGAATTTTGGCACAGTATTTCACATAAGTCTGGTTTTAAAATTATGGATAATCCGCGGGATACCGGGGCAACCGGGGCAGTCCCAGCCGGGGCTGGTGCTCGGCTCCGGCCGAGTTTCGGCCCGGGTGCCCATGCCTCTGCACAGCCGGTGGATGTGGAACGAGCGGGAACCAGAGACAGCTTTAGGATTTGGGGTTCCAGCAAGTGCTTGCACCCATGTATGGAGACTGTGAACGAAGCTTTTGCTACATGCTGTTCCAGGAAGGGAAATGATTCATTTTCCAACTTAAATCTCCGCGGACTTAATTACTATAATACAGAAATTGTAAACTGCGCGGCCGCTACTGCGGCCGCACAACTTTTTATCTCTTCATTCTCATCAGTGGAAAACTTATTATCAAATATTTCCTTGTCAATAGAGCTGTATTCTTGGGGGATAAATTCCAACAAAAATAGTGAGTCTGTTTTGAAACTAACAACAATAGTGAGTTGTGTGTTGAAATCTGGAATGTAATCAAGGTAAAGAGAAAAGGAAGTGAAATTATCACTCACGCATGGGGGGGGTTGGGGGGTGAGGGGTGGGATGTATACTGTTTTTTTGTTGTTGTTTTTGTTTTTGTTTTGTTTTTGTTTTTATTGGTGGTGGAATATGGGCACTGGTGAAGGGATGGGTGTTTGAGCATTGTATAACTGAGATATAAGCCTGAGAACTTTGTAACTTTCCACTTGGTGATTTAATAAAATAAATTTTAAAAAAATAATAATAAAAAAAATAAAAAACACAATACCAATTTCCTAACCCACCTTTTTGTTGAATAATAAAATCAAATGAAAATTTAAAAAATTATGGATAATTATGAAATAGAACCGTTCTGAGTTATAAAGTAATCACTACTGGATTTTAGAAAGGAAGAACATTCATTTTTAGACTGAGGCTGCCTGAAAGAAGCGTAACCAAACCAGACGTAGTTCGTTCAAGCTGCCGCCATCCACACAAGGAGAGTTTGAAGTAACATACAGTCATAGCAGGTAGGCTTTCTATAAATAGAAAAACAAATTAAGGTATTAATTTTAAGTAACAAGTAATTTTTTCTCAATGGGCATTTGGGAAGATTGTAACATCTGGATAGAACAGGACAATGTATATTTTGAACTCAGGAGATTGTGATTGCTAAGGCAGAAGCCATTTTAGTTTAAAAAATTGAAAATTAAGGAAACTATTCTGAGAGCCAGGAGTAAGACCTGAGTAGTACCGCATGTGGTTCTGAACAAAAAAAAGTAAGTAAATAACATATATGTATTTTTAAAATCCTAAGATTTGTTGTTTTTAGGTAGCTCTTCAACTGGTACTTACAGTAACATTGGTAAGTTATTTAATGCTAGTATTTTTGCATCAGGGGACTGGAACCATGGTAGTCAGGAAAACACAAGCATCCTTAAGGCAAAAAGGGAAGACGGATTTATTTTCTTTCATTTCCATGGTTGATTCAAGCCCCTGCAAATTCATCCCTGTTATGATTGAGATTGCAAACATTTTTTTCACACCCAAAATACACAACGCAGTTCTTATTGCTGTGTATTTCTGACTCATATAAGTAGTAGAATTGCTACTTATATATCTGTCTTCTGATGCAATATTTGTACTGTTAAATTACTAGAAGATATATTATAATTTACAGGTGTTTATCAAAGAGGAGAGAAAAAAAAGTGATCAAGATTATAATACGAAAACAGGATGAGAAGTCTATTTGGGTCTCCCAAAGAGAAATCAAAAGAGCTATGCTTGAAATATCATGTTTCACTTAAGTGAGAGAAGGAATCCAGAGTTCTGACCTTCATCAATGATTGAGAATCAGGAACACTGTCTCTTTTGCCAAGGAGTCAAAAATCAGATGGGCCGGGCACATAATGCAATTTGAAGATGACCGATGGACTAGAGCTGTTATAGACTGGATTCTATGGGACGTCAAAAGAACGTGTGACCGAGCATCTACAAGATGGTCAGACTTCTTCATCAAGACCCTGAATGAATGGTTTGAGGCTCTTTGTGTTCCTGGAGCAAGCAGACGCCATTGGGCTACACTAGTATGTGAAAGGAATGAATGGAGACGTTACTGGTGCCCACTTGAGCAAATCGATGAGTAACGAGATGTCAAGTGATAAATGATCAAGTGTTAGAAATGTGAAAGTTTTTCTGTTAGAAAATCAAACCATTGTTTAGAAGTTCTAAAAACTTACTAAATTTTTAAGTAACAGTTCATCAAAAGTTAGAGCTAAAATAAATAGCCAGAACCACATGTGGATCTCCATTTTGAAGAAATGGAGGACTTCAGTCACAGGACTCACAGGACTCACATTGACTCGCAGGACTTGAGTAAGGCAGATAAGGAGCTTGCTTGCCTTTCATGTGGGTGACTTGAGTTCGATTCCTGGAATTTCATATGGTCCTGATACACTCTGAGCACTGCACCAGATGAGGCCCCAAAATTAAAAAAGCAAACCAACAAAAGTGAAAACTTAAAAAAAAGTAGAATTTGTGGATTTGAAGGAGAATCTAAAATGCCCCAAATTAGTATAATGGTGTAGCAAAACCTCATACACTGCTCATTTTGCTAATAATAATGGAAGGATAATCATGTGCCACACCAAGTATTACATACTCACAATATAGATTATTTAAGATAGTCTAAGAATCATACTATTTCTTACGTAATCTAGTATATTATGTAGTTCTTTACAGTGTATGTGTTGCTAAATAGGTCCAATTATTGTTATTGTCTCAAGCAAAGTATTAGGTGTTTTTTTTTTCTGTTCTCTGAGAACTCTATGCTGATTCCATTGTGCCCAAATGCTTTCTTTCTACTTTCTCCTAGGACATAATATTTTGTACTGAAATGGTAATTCTACATTGTCCTTGCTTTTTAAAATTGAATTATTTTATTATTACATCTACCAGAAATGCTCCTAAATTTCTGGGAAATAACAAACAATATTAGCCACCTTTGTAGAAAGTTCATGTTAAGGAATGAGAATGAGCCTTTGCTTTATCCTACTATTTTTTTTCAAATTTCAGATTCTGGTAATAAAAAAAACCTGAATTTCCAATATAAATATATTCTGATATCATTTGAAATAAATCAATAAGAACTTAAAGAATTAAGTTTCTATTTCAGAGGTAATGTACCACCATTTTTATTCTAAAAGTAGGTTATATACAAGTACATTTTTGGATATCTATATTTCAGGATAATTGTAAAGAAGCAAAAATTATATACTAAAGAATCTCAGCTAATATGCAGTACTTTTAACTTCACTACTTTATTTTACTTACTAGACAATTTATTCAAATAAATTGTCACTGTCACTGTCATCCCATTGCTCATCAATTTGCTCGAGCAGGGCCCAGTAACGTTTCCATTGGAGACTTGTTGTTACTGTTTTTGGCCTATAGAATATGCCACAGGTAGCTTGCCAGGCTCGGCATTGCGGGTGGGATACTCTCGATAGTTTTCCCGGCTCTCTGAGAGGGATGGAGGAATCGAACCCCGGTTGGTCGCATGCAAGGCAAATGCCCTATCCGCTGTGCTATCACTCCAGCCCTATTTCAACATATATCCCTCTCAGCTCCAGAGTCCACTATTCCAAATTAATGGAAATCAAGAGTCATGAAGCTTGCTTCAAAATCATGGCTCAAAAATAGCAGTGGACCAGGGAGATGGTTCAAAGAGCATGTTGCCCGGGTACCATTAGGAGCAGACTCTGAGCAGTGCTGGGTACATCCCCAAATAATTCTAAATTAAATAAAAGGAAAATAGCACATTATTGGTAACTGTCAATGCGGAAGATTTGATATATGAGATTGTTCTACCATCATGTTATATATGTTTAAACATATTCAAAGTTAAAAAACAAAAATTCAGGGGCTGGCCAGAGCCATATTACAGTGGATAGGGCACACTCGCCTTGCATGCGGCCAAGGGAGTTTCATGCGAGGGATTCCACATGGTCCCCTAGTCCCCGAGGAGGAATTCCTGAGCACACAGCAAGGCGTAAGCACTGAGCACTGCCCCCCCCCAACCAAAAATAATTAATTAAAGGTGTGGAAAATGTAAAATGTCACAGAATTAGACCAATTATAACTCTAAAAGTTCAGTGTCAAGAAAGATCAAGCCCAAAGGTACTGGTATCTTTGAAAGGCCTGAAAGATTACAAGTGGCAAATTACCCAGTAAAGGGTAGGAAGGAGTATAATGAATGGCCAAAGAGACACTAGAGAGGAGCAACTGGCCCTCAGTACCAGTCTAATGAGTAACTGGTCACAAACCCATGAAATCTAGCTCCTGCTCTCCATATCAGACAAAAATCCCCTGATATAGATAAGGAGGAAATACCTTATGAATTTCAACTAGGCTCTGATTCCCCCCAGTGAGTCAGCATTTTGCATATGCAAATGTTCACCTGGCATGAAGAGGATAAAAGAGCATCATTGATTACTGCAGACTTCTGGTCCCAGCCTTGCTCACTGAAATCAGACTAACCCTTTCTCTGGTGGGTGATTCCTGGGTAATTCCCAGGGATTCTTTATTCTCACTGGACAAAATTTCTGAGATCTGATGAAGGGTGATGAAGGGTGCAAGACAAAGAACTCACCTTTAAGATACAGTACTGGTGCCTTATCCTTCCCAATCCCCGGGGCTGTTTTGGGTTTTTTGTTTGTTATTAAACATCAGTAGTCTACCTCCATATACATGTCTATTTTGCAGCACTTTAGATGCCATAAAATCTGTGATGATGGAGTTGGAAAATGTATTACCAGATAGAAAGAGGCCAGTTTCCCTAATCAATATCTATTCTTGAAAAATATATACTTTTATTTTTCTATAATATCTAGCTATTCTCAAAAATAACAGTTAGTTTACAAATGTATCCTTCAGTTAAAATCCACATGACATTCAAATACAAATTTAGAAAACTCAATAAGCTTTAATGGCTAAAAGATATCATTTTTGCTTTCTCCTATTTACCAAAAAAAATCAAATGAACACAAATATATATATATGTATATATATATATATATAATTATATAATCGATGGAGCGATAGCACAGCAAGTAGGTGGGTAGGGTCTTTGCCTTGCGCGCAACCAACCCACGTTCAATTCCTCTGTCCCTCTCAGGGAGCCAAGCAAGCTACCAAGAGTATCTTGCCTGCACAAGAAAGCCTGGCAAGCTACCCATGGCATATCTGATATGCCAAAAACAGTAACAACAAGTCTCACAATGGAGACGTACTGGTGCCCGCTCTAGCAAATTGATGAGCAATGGGATGACAGTGATACAGTGATATAATTTTATAGGAATTTAATTTTTACAGTGACCAAATGCCATCTGGAGTAATATAAAGCTTTGTAACAAAATAATTTTAGTAAAATCACCTTAAATTTTGCAATTAGTTTATTCAAACCAATAAATACATAAGGCATGTGAGCACACTGATGTGATAAAACATGGAATATACAGCTCCAAAGTATTATCTACTTTTAAAATCTAGATTTTATTGTCAAAATATATAAATCTCTTTATTTAAAAAAAAAACATGTGAATAATAAAATAATATGTAAAGGCAGAGAGTCTCTTGCCCGCACTCCTGGCTGTCTCCCCGGGGCCTCTTGGAGGGGATGGGCTCCAGCTTCCCTCCCCACCCCAAGCAGAGCTCCTGGCAGCCGAAGACGACCGGAACTAGCTGCAGCCATGCTGGAGGCCCCTCTCCACACGTCCAGACAGGCCTCATGCATGAAGGTACCGGCAGAGGAACCCAGGTGTGTGTAATCCCATCAATGGCCAACATCCAGAGAGAGACTTAAAAGCAAGCTCTTGTACCCTACTTCTCCCTCTGGGAGAAATTGGCAAGCTTCTGAGAGTTTCCTGCCCCCTTAGGACAGCCTTGCAAGCTCCCCATGGTGTATTCATATGCAAAATCCAGTAACAAACTGGATCTCATTCCCCTGACCCTGAAGAGCCCCCAGTGCAACATTGTTAGGAGGGCCGAGTTGAGATAGACTTCTAAGATCTCAGGGAAAGGACAAAATGAGATGTTACTGAGCCCGCTCAAGAAATCAGTGATTAACGGGATTTCATGATCGTGATGTAAAGGCTACTGCCAGAATGCATTAGAGAATTCAAAAGGAAACTGACACTTTCCTACAAATAGGCTCATAGCATAAAATATATAGGGTTAGAATGGTATCTACAGGTAAAAAGAGACTTATAAGACATTCAGCTCTTATTTTACTAATTGTACAAAATGCATTTCAGGGACACTGAGGGTTATGAAAACTAATGAAATAGTAAATTATAATAAACGTATTATAAATTAGGGATGTAATCGTCAGAGCATGGTTAGTCCTAATGTTTCCCAGGTGATTTAGTAATCAGACAAGATTGAGAACCACTATCTTAAAAAAAATGTTATCTAATGGAGTCTGATTCTTAATCTAGAAATAACAGTTTATAAGTCTCATTTCAGATCATATATTGCATAATGACTCAGCTTGGACTATAAACATTTAAAAATTTTCTCTTTGATGACTCTAACTTGCATGAAGGGTAGACAATGATGATTCAAGGGTATGGTATGAAAACAGAATTTTTGTGATAACATGTAACAGAGAGTCGATTGAGAGATCCTTAAATGTGCCCCACCTTTCTTTATTCTTCATTGGACAGAGCATTAAAGCAATGATTTATTTCTATTGCCATGTGACATATTCATCATTCTACATTTTTTGTGGATGGAGAGTAAGTTGAATTTTTTATGTTGCTTCTATTTAAGGAATGAATAAGAACTCTCAATTACAGTCACAACTTCACTTGTGAAGCTCTTTCCCAGGTTCCATTCTGTTGTCCAAACTAGTAAACTGACCAACCTCTGTTCTTCTGAGAATATAGATAGAAAAAAGAACTACATTTAGATTTCAATCATTTTTCCAAGTGTTTGTTGCAATCACAATTAGTTACAGTAATATAGGTCAATTGGGAAGTTAATATATAAAGAGATTGTTTCCTAACATGTAGTAGTGTTAGAATTAGGGATCATGCAGAACCAAAGTGGGTGGCCTCTATGATTTTCCAAATGAATTTGTCTTGTGTATTTGGTTTTGATTCAAGGCCACTCCAGTGGTCCTTGAGGTTTATCCCTGGCTCAGTGCTTGGGTGCTGTTCCCAGAAGTGCTCCAGGGACCATGTTGACTTGGAGGTCAAACATTTGTCTCCTGCAAACAGTGTGCTTAGCCAATTGATTTATCTTTCCAGCTCTAGAAAATCATTTTAAATAGATGTTTTACAGCCATCGAAACAGGTGAAGGAGTGTGTATCAAGCAAGTTGCACTAACAATTTGAGCTCACAGAATGAAAAACAATTTGGTCTGTCAGAAAAATTCAGCTTCTACATTTTATAATCATGGATTTCCCTTGGGCTGTACATTAGAATCATCTCAAGGTCTCAAGTATGTAATTATCCACGGAAATTATTTATAAGATTTATTGGCATAAAATTGCTAATGTTTCCTTATCTTTTCATATTTGGGAAATATTTTCAACCCTACTGTTAGTGATCGTACTCTCTGTCAAGTTTCATGATCTTAATTTCAGTTGTTCATTCCTTCAACAGAAGTTAGCATTATTTTCTTGTTCCTTTGATTTCTTAACACAGAAAACTGTTTTTCCTTTGAGACCTTTCCTCTTTAAAATACAATAATTACAGTGAAATATGTAAATGTAAATATAGCATATTTAAATAATATATAGTACATACTCTATTTAGTTACATACCTAGATATACATATATCTATTCCAAAAATTCTGCTAAAGACAGAGTTTACAGATTCTTATGTTTCATTTAAATTCATTTCAAAATACTTTCTAGATTTCTTCTTGATTTTTTTATCTCATCCCACAGTGCTCAGGATTTACTCCTGATTTTGTGCAAAGGGATCATTTCTGGTGGATCTTGGAAAAATATTAATGTGTTGGGGATCAAACCCAGCTTAGCCATGTGCAAGGAAGAAGCATCTTACCCACCTTATTCTCTCCCACTTTATTTCAAACCTTTTAAAACTCTGTTAATGGTTGCATAAACAATTATAATCATTATTCCCTCTGTTGGCTTTATCCCTTTTATAATGTAAATTCACATTTATTACTAATTGGGTTTTCTTTGAAATATATTAATATCCTTTTTTTGGGGGGTAGAATGGGGGAGAAGCACAGTAGTCTGTTAGCTTAGGGCTTATTCTGGCTTTGAGCCTGGCTCTGTGCTCATACAGGAGGCCAAGGATCAAACTGGAGCCAGCCACATGCAGTGCAAGTGCCTTCAGCCCTCTCCAGTCCCTTCATATCTATTTTAGCTATATTTTGATTAATGACAGACATGTCTTATCTCTTCACATCTTTTCAGTTTATGCTTTTAACTTTATATTTATATAAGGTGATTTTTAATTTTATTTAATTCTATTTAACTTTTACAAATAGGTGAACTATTATTGGGACTGAAGACATAGTACAGCAGGTAGGACACTTGCCTTGTTCATGGCCAACCTGGGTTTGATCTGCATCATCACATCCCCCAGCTCAAGGGTTTTGTACCTTGAGCCCCACCAGGAGTGATCATTCACCCCAGAGCTAGATGTAAACCCTGAGCACTCTTGGGTATGGTCCTCAAACCACAAAAGTAATAATAATCACGATAAAAATAGAATTCTAATTAATATAATACTTCTCTCTTTAGAGAACAAGGAGAGAGGGTTATGTTTATTCCTGTAAGAGGTCTCTCGAGATGTTTCAAATCTTCAGCCAGCATTTGCTAATCACTTTATTTGTGTAGAAGTTCTTGACCACATGATAAAACCATTAGGAGAATTATCTTCCAATAGATCTACCCTTTCCTTATACATGCTTTGGCCTTTGGAAAATTTCCCCATGCATATACCACTATTGGTTACTTTGATTAACTGATTTATGCCAGTTGAGACCAAAAGCATTTTGTTTGTCTTATGCAATATTTATTTAAGGAAATTGGCAGTGAACAGCAAAATGAGGTATGCTTTTAGTATTCATCTCAAGCACACCACCACTGTGTTTCATCTAAAAAGATGAATACATCACACAAGTCAAGTTAGAAAGCCAAGCAAATTTCTCCTTAAGATTATGTGTTGTCGGGGGCTGGAGCAATAGCACAATGGGTAGGGCATTTGCCTTGCACGCGGCCGACCTGGGTTTGATTCCCAGCATCCCTTATGGTTCCCCAGCACCTCCAGGAGAAATTCCTAAGTGTAGAGCCAGGAGTAAGCCCTGTGCATGGCTGGGTGTGATCCAAAAAGCAAATATATATATATATATATATGTGTGTGTGTGTGTGTGTGTGTGTGTTGTCATTCCATTTCTAAAGGATTCACTTGGTTATAGCAGGATAGCTCAGTGATTACACATATGTTACCTAGTCACAAGAAAGCAGTTTAAGTTGTTTTCTTTCGTATGGAATACACCTAGTCAGTGGGTTAAGAAGGAACTGTCTGACTCAGTTTCAAAATAATGTCATTGAGCATGTCAATGAAGTCAGTGACATACCATAACTTCTAATTGAGTCTAACTCCATCAAAAGATTGGATATGAAATAATGAGCTAATTATCCTTTGGGGAAGCTCCTTTGATTACTTATAATTAACTTTATTCTGAAGAGATCTCCAAGTTATCAACAGTATTGGCAATGTTTCTTCAACAACTTGAGGATATCAGAACTAAATCTGAGAGGCCAGTCACCATGATTGCAGGAAGGAGCCAGGTCTACTCAGTATAAGCCACTGATTTTTATAGACTTCACAAATAAACTAACATCTGTAACTGATAAGGCAAAGCAGATGAATCATCCATCAAACACACATGAGATTTATAGCGACTCCTTAGGGCCCACTCATGGAGACTTTCAGAGATTCAGCTGCTAAATTTTAGTTTTTCTTCTGCAAGGCATAACACTCCCAATTCAGATAAGACCTATCTATAACATATCTCCCTATTATGTATGTGACTTTGCTCTGGGGGATTTATATCATAAGCGTCAAATAATGCTTGGTTTATTCTTTAGTCTATACGTTAAAAATGCTCTATCTTGTTACTACAAACATTTGTGTATCGAGTTAGCAGATTATATTTATTAGTGTGAAAGCAAAGTTTTGGACCTCCCACATATTCTTACTTAAAAAAGGTGTGTTAGTGTTATTGAAAATATGGGATTTGGGGGGCCAGAGAGATAGCACAGCAGGCTATGCCTGCATGCAGCCAACCTAGGTTGATCACAGTACCTCATGAGGTCCACCAAACACCAATCCAGAGCTTAGAGCCAGGAATAAGCCCTAAGCATGTCTGGGTATACTGCAATAACAAACACTATAACAAAAAAGAAAATATGGGATATGTTTTTATCAAAATTGGAAAGTTTTCAAATTTTATTTCCAGGAGAGGTGTACACAGCAGGTCTCAGGGGGTATCTTGGCTTTGTGATCAGGAGTGTACCCTGCCTAGGTTCAGGAAATAATTGAACCAGGGTCAGCTGCATGTAAGGCAAGCCTTGCCACTGGCACTATCTCTTAGCCCCTCAAACATTATTTTTTTATTATACTTATTCTGTGTGTGTGTGTGTGTGTGTGTGTGTGTGTGTGTGTGTGTGTGTGTGTGTGTGTGTAGTATCAGGAATCAAACCAAGGAACTCATATATACATACAAAACAGCTGCTTTACCTCTGAGGCACATCCCTGGCCTCTTGGTATTTTTTTTGTTTCCTTCTTTCTTCTATCTATGCAAGTGTGTGTGTGTGTGTGTGTGTGTGTGTGTGTGTGTGTGTGTGTGTGATTATGTATATGTTTAGCCCCTTTATCTTTTTTTTTGTAACTTTCTGAATGCAGCAGTCACAGCGTCACTGCCTGCCCCAGCGGGGCCGAGTCCCAGCACCGTCAGACATAGAGCCATGGCAGCAGTATGCACAGTGGCTCATCCACTGTGGGGTGCTGTCAGCCAACCACCTAGTGACCTGGGACTCGGTGCAGGTGTTTGACCTGGCACAGACCCTCTGCGATATGGTCCTGCTCTGCCAGCTGCTCAACAACCTCTGGGCGGACTCCATCAACCTCAAGGAGATCAACCTGAGACTGCAGATGTCCCAGGTGCTGCCCAGAGACACAGGCAGGTGCATGTTTAGTCAGTGTGCAGTTGTTACAACATACCAGTAGGCCAAAAGCCTACATTTGGTAGACTGGGAACAGCTGTAAAGGCGATTAGAGGCCACCCCAAAAGCCTCTGTCCCTCTTGGAGAGCCCAGCAAGCTATCTAGTGTATCCCACCCGAACGGCAGAGCCTGGCAAGCTACTATGGCGTACTTGATATGTCAAAAACAGTAACAACGATGGTCCTCATTCCCCTGATCCTGAAAGAGCCCCCAATACGCCATCGGGCTATACTAGCACGAAACAGGGATGAATGGAGATGTTATTGGAGCCTGCTTGAGCAAATGGATGAACAATGGGATGACAGTGATACAGTGATTATTATCATCATTGGAGTATTTTAATTTTTATTTGTTATTTGGGATAAATTCTGTTATTATATGTTTGGATGTAGCTTTATGTTTCCTGCAGTATATAATCAGAATTAAATCCTATCTGGTATATTTTCCACAATTAAGGTGTAATTTTTATATCTGCGACTTTTTTTTCTTACAAAAGATAATTGATGATGAATGGTAGTTCTTTATGGGTCTTCATGCTTCTTCATATCAGGGTTGCAAAACCGATTGTCTTTCTGTTTTCAAGGATAATTTATAGCAAAAACCTTCAGAAAATAGAGATTACATAAGAGTTTAAAAGAGTAGGTCAGTTTATTTTCAGTATAGAAAATATAGCGCTAGCACAGCAGGTAGAGCGTTTGCCTTACACGCAGCTGACCCAGGTTCGATTCCTCCACCCCCTCTCGAAGAGCCTGGCAAACTACCAAGAGTATCTCGCCCACAGGGCAGAGACTGGCAAGCTACCTGTGGCATATTCGATATGCCAAAACAGTAATAGCAAATCTCACAATGGATGTTACTGGTGCCCGCTCAAGCAAATTGATGAGCAATGGGATGACAGTGGTACAGTGATACAGTGATTTATTGTGGATAGAGGGCAGACTTATTTGCACTCCATTACTAAAGATTTTATTTCCCAAGTTAAGTTTTCTGAGCCTTGATGAGACACATTATATATATATTCATGTGTATATATAAAATTCATGCAGGCCTCGTTGTTGACTCCTGAATGGAGTTAAGACAGACACATTAGATGCATTTTTATACAATTAATTTTTTGCTATCCTATGAAAAATAAATGTTCTTATCATTAATTCAAGATTTTCATATCTCAGAGGGTATAGGCTAACTTGCTGATTTGAAATGACTATTAAATTATAAACCCTTTATAATTCCTAATGGTCACAGCAACCTAATGTCTTTATCTACTAATTTAAATATCTGTTTAAGTTCTAAGTTGGTTTTAATTGCTATAGCAATCCATTTTCGGTAGAATTTGCCCTTTTTTTCTTTTTGTCTTGTAGCATTTGTGATTTTTAGTTCTTTGGATGCTGGGTAGTCTCTTTTTTGTTGTTGATATCTTTGACCTTTATTCTAGGTGACCCTAAGTTCCTTGGGAGCACTCTGATCCCTTGTGGCTATTTTTTTTAAGTTATTTTACTTTTGCAAATCCATAGTAGTGTTTAGACTAAAGTTTCTTACTAACTGAGATGAGACTTCTCTGTTCTTCCTGTACAATGCCATAAATCACAACATAATTAAAATCTAATTCATGAAAACAGTTACTCTTGGTAGACCTATATGACTGACTAATTTCTTGTGTTTATTTCTTTAGCCACAAATATTTTTTCTTATATAAATCCATTGATCATTCATCAATACTTTCCTTGAATACAAATATTCAAGGAAAGACCCTCTGCATTTCTCCAGGTTCTTTTACGGTATAGCCTTCTGTAGGATAACATAGCCTCAGTAGTTTAGGTTTATTGGGTTACTCCCGTTACAGTGCTCCTATTCATCTTTGTTTATTTGTAGCTTCTTTCTTAGTGTTCTGTTGACTTGTAAATAATGTTTTTCTCTTCTCCTTGAGTCCTTTGCATAGTTTATTCAGAGCAAGTCCTTTTTGTATGGACACAGGAAGACTTAACAAATGTTATGCTTTTGTAACCTGGGAGTCATTTGACTCTACATGATATTTTCCTCCAGGGCATCTGTTCTCTTGACTTAAGCCTCAGCTGCCCTTACTTCCTAGCACCTCCAAAGCACGGTCCCGACGTGGGACAAGAAGGACCCAGGGCAAGCAGTGAGTTGTGTGCTACCCTGGCATCGAGATGGGCCTGGCCAAAGTGCCTAATGCTTAACTATAAGTTAAGAGCTTGATCATGGACAAATGCTGTCATGATCCAAACAGTGATACTAGATTTGGACCCTGCTAGGGTGAGGAATGATTAATCTGGCCTGAGTGCTGTGGTCTGAGCCTGTGGCAAGATGTTGCCAGGAGAGCTGCCTTGCAAGCCTCAATGTATGCCTTGCTATGTCCATACAAAAATAACTAGTATTAAGATGTTAATAAGTTCCTGGACTAAGGAAAAGAAAAAAACCTTAAGAGTGAGGAAGGGCTTTGGAATGCCTGGCCCTCAGGAAGGGCTTTCTTATGTTGATTTGGCTACCTGGCTGGTTATAGGCTAGAGGGCAATATCCCCCTTTTTCTTTTTACAAAAACACCAAAATTTGAAAATGAGGAAAAATTCCAAATTACAACACAATTTCAAATAACAATACAGTCTTATTAGTTGTGCTAAGATTTCAGTCCGACCCTGGGTCCAGAGCAGTGCTTGTAGTAAAGAGTCCAATTGTCCTGCACTGTCCAGGGGTGGTAAGAGTCACCAATGATGAGTCATTTAGTCACAGTTTGAAGAAATGAAGTTTCTGGATCAAAACTGAAGAGTTGTCCTTGTAACAGCAGCAGTAGTGGTAGCAGCAATGAGTCTCTGGAAAGCAGCTATTAGGAGTCCAACAAATTTCAGGAAGCACTGGATCAGTCAGGGAGCACTGGAACAGGAGCATCACAACTACTGGCAGGAGAACTTCAGCAGGGGAATACAGCCATTCTCTGGTCTGGTTCCTCGGCAGTCATAGATGTGCAACCTAGCTTATGTTTGGAAAAAACACTTTAAAGTTATTAGAGGCTTTCGCAGTTGGGGTTTGGTCTCCATGCCTGTGAATAGAAAGAGTCAGAGGGAAGCTCCAATACGAATGGATATCCTAGAGAGAAATGAGAAGGTGTTCCTGTTAAAAGCCATTTTTTTCTCGTTCAGGAACCTGTGAATTCCAAGGAAAGGGTAAAAATAAAGTATTGTTAATTCAAAATATGGAGGCCTGGTGTTGTCCAATCCACAACCTGTAAAAGAGGGGCATAAGGAAAGGTCTTAATGTGACCTCATTAGGTGTGTAAGGAGCTAGAGGCCTTTGCTCTAGGTCCTCTAACGCTGGCTCCTCTTCGTTCCTTGTGACTTCCAGCTGAAATCAGTTTGGCGATGAATCAGAGCTGGAATTTGAAGGGTTGTGAGACTCTGGAGGTCCGAGATCCTAATCAGGTGGTTGAATTCTGCTTCTGATAAGACGTAACAGGATCCAAAGTTTCTTAGTGGAGTTAATCATCTGTTGAAACAAAAGCATAGCCTTTTCCTCGAATGAGGAGTTTTCGTGCTACATTCAATTGAGGAAATACCTCCTTTTGGTATTTGATTTAATATTCCTTACGTCCACTGAAAATGCAGACAGAGGTGGTGGGCTTAAGGCCGCAGTGTTCTATTCTGAAAAGGGGTTGTAATAATTGTATCGGGACAAGGCTGTGCTTCCTGCTGTCACTGGCTGCAGTGAGTCTACTGATTGGAGCTCTCAAACTCCACACTGGGGAAAGGGGCTGCAACTGAGAACATCCCCTGGTTTTGCGGGGCCTGGGGCTGGCCCCCTTGCAGGTGTCCTGAGTTGAGGTCACCCACTACATCAAAATTAAAGCGACAATCTCTGGCCCAATGATTTCCCCTCTTACACCGGGGACAGGGCCCGGGAGGTGCAAGTCTGGCTCTGCAGTCTCTGGCCCAGTGGTTTCCCTTCTTACACCTGGGACAGGGCCCAGGACGTGCTCTCGTAGCATGGCTTGGGGACACATTGCAATCTCTACGAAAGTGGCCTGGTTTTCCACAATTAAAATATATTTTCTGAGCTTGTCTCTGTAAGGCATAGACCTGCACCTTATGTTAACATTCCAGCATGCTTCCAAGTACCCGAATATGTCTTCCTTCTCCTTAATAGGGCGCAGAATGGCTTGGCAATCCTCATTAGCATTTTCAAAGGCCAATTGTTTAGTCAACAGCTCATGAGTCTCCTTACCCTCAACCTGCATTTCTATGGCTTCCATCAATCTTCCTATGAAGTCTGCATAAGGTTCTGAGGCTCTCTGGACAATCTTAGTAAAACTTCCCTTAAATTCTGCTTCTGCATCAACCTTCTCCCATGCATGCAGGGCTCCGTCACGGACATGAGCAAGAACAGCACGAGGCAAGGTGACTTGCCTTTCTGGGTCGCGCCATTTCCCTTCACCAGTTAACATCTCACAAGTCAACTCAATCCCTGAAAAGTTTTGTCCAGCATGGCCTAGGCCTTGAAGCTTTGCCTTGGCCTCCTTGCTGAGCCACATTCTCCATTCCAAGTACTGAGAACGGCTTAAGCACGTCTTAGCAACCCTGTGAAAATCTTGAGGTGCCCAGTAGGTCTTTTTACTCCAGTCTGCAAGATACTCCCTACAGTACGGAGATGTAGGCCCGTACGAGACACAGGCCTGTTTGAAACGACTGAGAGAATCCATCCTTAACCTGCGATAAGATGGATGCTGCTTCTTCTCTGCCTGTACTGGGCGATTGGGAGCATGTCCCGAGCGGTTTGGAGGCCGCTTGGCTGAGTCACTCTCGGACTCAGAATCTGAGTAAGTGGCAGCAGACTCATAACCCGCATCACTTCCATCTAATACACTAGAAGTAGAGCTATATTCACCAGCCTCAGAAATATTTTTACTATGAAAACCCTTTCGAGACTTAGGTGTGGGAGGAGCTGAGGCCGTATTATTCCTAATATTCTCCTCCGCATCAATTGCACTATTCAAAAACAGAAGAATAGAATTAACAATCTCCCATGTAATCCAGAATTCCACGGGGATCTTATTCCCTTTATTAGATGCCTTATAGACATTTTTCCTAACTTGTTTCCAAATCTTACTTTCTAGAGTTCCTTCGTCTGGGAACCATGGGTTAACTGCATAAACTACCTTAAAGCAAGACCGGAGTTGGTCTCTGGAAATGCAGAGTTCCGGGTCTCCTGTTCTGCGGGAGAGACACTGAATCAAATCCATAAATGGCTTGCCCTGTTCAGTCTGGCTTGAGAAAATATGAAAGATCTTGGGAAGGCCCAGAATCTGCCCCATCTTAGTGGGTGATTGCTGTTCGGATTCTAATCCGCAGCACACTAAAAAATCCTGTTCTCCCACTCACTTTCTAGAGTGAGGGTGCACCGAACGCTATTCTTACCTTTAGTTGGTAGTTCATGCCCGCTCCAGGGACGCCAGCTGTAAAAAACTAAAGAACGCCGAGGGGCGAGTGCACTCGTGGGCTCTCCGGGCGGCTCTGTCTCACCACCCGCGTTCGGTGCTCTGGAACCACAGTGTGTGGACTGGATCGGGACGGCCGGTGGTCAAGGACAGGCGAAGGAAGAACGAGGACCAAACTGGTTGCTGATTAGTTACCATTTATTCAATCTTCAAACTTTCTCATCTCCCGCACTCCCAGCTCGGGCCTCTCTCTGGATCGACCGCTTCTTCCTGGCTTCTCTCTCTCCTCCTCCTTATCTCTCCCACCTTGCCCTCTAGGCTACACCCTGGCAGCTAGCAAAATCAACATAAGAAAGCCCTTCCTGAGGGCCAGGCATTCCAAAGCCCTTCCTCACTCTTAAGGTTTTTTTCTTTTCCTTAGTCCAGGAACTTATTAACATCTTAATACTAGTTATTTTTGTATGGACATAGCAAGGGATACATTGAGGCTTGCAAGGCAGCTCTCCTGGCAACATCTTGCCACAGGCTCAGACCACAGCACTCAGGCCAGATTAATCATTCCTCACCCTAGCAGGTCCAAATCTAGTATCACTGTTTGGATCATGACAGCATTTGTCCATGATCAAGCTCTTAACTTATAGTTAAGCATTAGGCACTTTGGCCAGGCCCATCTCGATGCCAGGGTAGCACACAACTCACTGCTTGCCCTGGGTCCTTCTTGTCCCACGTCGGGACTGTGCTTTGGAGGTGCTAGGAAGTAAGGGCAGCTGAGGCTTAAGTCAAGAGAACAGATGCCCTGGAGGAAAATATCATGTAGAGTCAAATGACTCCCAGGTTACAAAAGCATAACATTTGTTAAGTCTTCCTGTGTCCATACAAAAAGGACTTGCTCTGAATAAACTATGCAAAGGACTCAAGGAGAAGAGAAAAACATTATTTACAAGTCAACAGAACACTAAGAAAGAAGCTACAAATAAACAAAGATGAATAGGAGCACTGTAACGGGAGTAACCCAATAAACCTAAACTACTGAGGCTATGTTATCCTACAGCCTTCTCTGTGAATTTTTGCTGAGTTTGTCTTCATAATCTTTCAGTTTTGTCTTTTTACTTCAGGGAAACTGCCTGTTTGTCTGGCTGGTCCCTCACTTGAATTATTCTTCTTTGCAAAAGTTATGAAACCTTGTGAGCTTTACCTCAGTTATTTCCCATCTCCAACAGAAAAAATATTCTCACTTTACAATATCTAGTATCTTGAAAATCATAATGCAAATTTTATCCATTTGGGGAGTTTGGCAAGGGGAGAACAAGTAAATCTAAACATTATTACTCATCTTGATAAAAATTAGAAGTCCTTTTCAATAAAGTTGGTTACATAAATTTTGTCCTTGTAACAGCACTATATTTAGTAAAATTGAGTTGATCAATTATACTATTTGATATTAAAATTAGTGAATGAATATTTTGATAAATATTAATTTTAAATGCTCTTTTCCATCTTAAGAAATATTTGAATTACAAATAAACAGTTAACTAGTGTATATGTTATATATGTTGATAAAATGAAAAATATTTTATTTTTAAATCAGGCCAGGAATGAGACAGAAGCAGAAAAGAAGCACACAGAAACCTTGATTTCCCCTTCCTACTTAGAATATCAAGAAATATTCCTAAAATATTTGCAACTAAGGAGATCTAAATGCTTTTAAATGTATTACTATAATCAGTGGATACAATTTTTATATCAGTGGTTAAACACATTCATCTTGAATAAGAAAGAGTAGACTACTATTTAGTTACTGCAATTTGGACATGCTTGGACAAAAAGAATAAAAGGGCAAATTCTACCCAAAATGGATTGCTATAGCAATTAAAACCAACTTAGAACTTAAACAGATATTTAAATTAGTAGATAAAGACATTAGGTTGCTGTGACCATTAGGAATTATAAAGGGTTTATAATTTAATCATCATTTCAAATCAGCAAGTTAGCCTATACCCTCTGAGATATGAAAATCTTGATTTAATGATAAGAACATTTATTTTTCATAGGATAGCAAAAAATTAATTGTATAAAAATGCATCTAATGTGTCTGTCTTAACTCCATTCAGGAGTCAACAAAGGAGCCTGCATGAATTTTATATATACACATGAATATATATAATGTGTCTCATCAAGGCTCAGAAAACTTAACTTGGGAAATAAAATCTTTAGTAATGGAGTGCAAATAAGTCTGCCCTCTATCCACAATAAATCACTGTATCACTGTACCACTGTCATCCCAATGCTCATCAATTTGCTCGAGCGGGCACCAGTAACATCTCCATTGTGAGATTTGGACATGCTCTCTGTGAACCCTAACTTCTTTAAGGGAGAAAAAAATGAAATACTTACTGAATTTCTTATCAATTTGAATTACCAAACTATAGAATTTCATACATATATATCTGGTTTTCATCCAAAGTTCATGTCTCTTAGCTTCCAAAGCTTTGTAATGTCTAAGTGTTGAAAGAATGCTAATAGATCTAGTGCTATGTTAATTAAGTGAATTTTTAAAAAATGCCTGAGGATTAGGGTTGACTTCAAGGGAAAATGACTTCAAGGGAAACCAACAGTAACTGAGAACAGTGTTTCAGATCCTCTTCAAGCTTTCGTTTTCTGGATGAAAAGAGAAAGTTAGCAATTGAAGTCAATAAATAATGGCCAGTTACTTAAGCAATCATACCTATGCAATAAAGCCTTCACAACTTTTTTTTTAAAAAAAGGCTTCAGGGGGGGCTGGAGCGATAGCACAGCGGGTTGGGCGTTTGCCTTGCACGCGGCCGACCCGGGTTCGAATCCCAGCAACCTGGGTTCGAATCCCAGCAACCCATATGGTCCCCTGAGCAGCGCCAGGAGTAATTCCTGAGTGTAGAACCAGGAGCAAGCCCTGTGCATCGCCGGGTGTGACGCAAAAAAAAAATAAATAAATAAAACTTCAAAAAAAAAAAAAGGCTTCAGAACTACTCTGGGTGAACATATACAGATTTGCAGAGAACATGATCACCTCTCAATATCTGTATTGCAAACCATAAGGCTCCAAAGTAGAAAGAGATTAAGAAGGAATTATCTACCACAAAGGAAGAGGAAGGGGAGGGGTTGTAGGATGGAGGTGGGTGGGAGGGATACTAAGGACATTGGTGATAGAAAATGTACACTGGTGGAGGGATGAGTGTTCTATCATTGTATGACTGAAACTCCATTATGAAAGCTTTGTAACTATCTCAAGGTGAATCAATATATATAATTTAAAAAAAATTTGCAGAGAGATTTGTGAAGAACAACTTTCCAGGAGAGGGCATGAAAATTTCACATCTTTCAGAAGGTATAGTAAATATTTTGTTTATGTACCTCTTCTATCTGAAAGTTTCTGAATTATACCTGTATCACTGAATCACTGTCATCATTGTTCTTTGATTTACTAGGGCGAGCACCAGTAATGTCTCAATTACACTCAGCCCTGAGATTTTAGCAGCCTCTCCTTACTCATCTTTCCTAATGATTGGAAGTTCTTACAGGGCCAGGAGAATGAGACCTATTGTTATTGTTTGTGGCATATCAATATCAAATATGCCACAGGTAGCTTGCCAGGCTCTGCCATGAGGGTGGGATACTCTCAGTAGCTTGCCGGGCTCTCTGAAAGGTATGTATAATTCTGTTACTGTATTTTGGATATGAATACGCCATGGGGAGCTTGCCAGGCTTTCTCAAGTAGGCAGTAGACTCTTGGTAGCTTGTTAGGTTCTCTAAGAGGGAGAACCAGGCTATTAGATTTCTAGGAGCTTGGTTTTATAGTCTCTGGATGTTGGCCATTGATGGGCTTACATGGCACCAGGGCAGTCTCTAAATGTGACTGCCTAGCTACTGGAAAATGGGGGATCTCGGTGGAAGAGGCTCAGTCCCAATCTGAGCAGCCTTGGAGATCTCGGCTCCGGGTCCCGCACACCTGAGTTCCTCTGCTGACTTCTCCATGCATGAGGCTCGTCCGAACTTGTGGAGAATGGCCTGAGCATGGCTGTGGCTGGGTTCCAGAGGTCCTCAAGTGTTAAGGTTCTGCTCAGGGGGATGGGGGAGAGGAAAATGCAACCCGTCCACTCTGAGGGGCCCCAGTGAAGACAGACAGTCACTGGGGCTAGAGATTGCATTGCTTTCTTTCCAGAGCTTGGTTTTGTAGTCTCTGGATGTTGGCCGTTGATGGGATTACACAGTGCTGGGGGCAGTCTCTGGGTGTGTCTGCCTAGCTACTGGAATGATACTAATTATACTAATTATAATTAATCCAGTATACTGAATTATACCGATTGATAATAAATCAGTTGTCTAGTGCATTCCAAAACATTAGTAAACCTGTGAAGGGTTTCTCTGGAAATCACGCATTCTCTGGGAATATCTCATTCATGGCAGTGTATCAGAAACTCAGATCATAGTCTGCTTGTGACTGCTGTCTGAATTGAAGGGCTGTGTTGGGAAACTGAACCCTTAACCTATGGAATCTCCTTCATTTATCTCTGTGGAAAATTTACATCCACTTCACTTGAGGGTCAATCAAACATGAGACGCAATCAATAGGGAGGGAAAGACCTTTATTGGCAATAATTTGGCAAGTTGAAGGCTGTTGTGCTCATGCTCTCCAAGCAACTATCTTTTCTAAACTGTCACAGAGGTTTTCTCTAACAGAGAAAGGGAATGAGAAAGAGATTTTATGAAGTGGATTTCTAAGCAATCTCAAAAAATCACCTATGTGATATAGTTGCTGCTCATCAATTGCACTATGCAGTCAGCAGGCTACCCCTGAGCTCCACTTAGTCTTCATGCCAGGGGAATTAATCCCCACCAATGTGGGCTTTTCTTTTTACTATCCCATTGTCCCCCAATGGGCAATTCCCATTTTCTCACTACCCCATCTACTACCCTTTAAACTTCCTACTGAAGACCAGTATCCAGTTTTCATTGCCTTTGGACATTTATTAACCCTCTATGATATTTCTTACTGTTTCTTTATAAAAGGAGCAAACAAAATGAGCTTTTATGAGGTTTTTCTCAAACTGCCTACAAGAGTTTGTTGCTAACGTGTTGTGAGGGGAAGAACTTAGAATTGTCAATAGTCTTCTTGGATAGTTTTATTACAGGCCTTGCTTGTGTATTTAGAGACTTCCCTTCCAGGGGCTCCAATTGATGCTCTAGACCTTGCTCTCCTAGATTTCAAAACATTTACAGTTTTAGCAGTGGACTTCCTTCCTTTTAGAAGTTGCCATATCTCTGAGCAAGTTTGGCTTTTACTAATCCACTTTAATAAGGTCCCCCTACCTTGGTTTGCCTACAACAATTAATATGTATAGGTAGTTCTAATGTAATTTACATTTAAAATTTTGACCTATTATCAGGATAACATAAAAGTCCTTCCTATTTGAACGGTTAAGATTAGATATAATGCCAAGTCATTGTGCTGAGAACTTTAAATTCTAGAATGGCCAGGAGATTTACTTATATGTGGAGAGCTCCTAGGAGAAGAATGGAGGAAATTAGAAAAAGTGATTCTTTGTATAGGAATATTGATCAGATAGAGATGAATAATTTTTATATGAGAAAAATTATAGCTTGTTATTAATTAGCATATAGGAGTGCTTGCTAATTCTCAAAAAGAGCTATAGATATGATGTGAAAATGTAGGTAATGCAATGACTGAGGTAGGTGTTAAGAGCAATCAAAGCGTCAAATGTGAGAAGTTAGGAATCTGAAATCAGAGGGGCAAGTGAGGTGCCAATAATTTTAAAAGTGAGGTACTTCTTGGTTAATACCTTAAGAAATGAAGATAATTACTGCCTTAATTATTTCAAAATTTTATCATTATTTGAAGACTGGAAACAAACTTGTGCAGCATGTAAAAATTAAATATTCCAAAGAAACTAATTGCTTTCTATAATGTTTATGTCTTTTCCACATCTGTCTTTTTTCATGCACACATTTTTCAAACATAAAAAATACTTTTAAAATGATTGCTTACGTCCTTAGGACTCAAGGAGTTGAGCATCTGGCTATTTTATAGGCCTTGATGGACTTCATTTATTGTAGTCACTTAAATTCTTTCTTAAGCTGGATGCAATCAGTTTTTATACTGACCCCAATTTAAAAGCACATACAAGTTGAAAACACGAAGATTCTTTGGATCTTTTATGCATTAAAATTATTTGTATGTTAAGATTTGTAAGTCTAATGCTAACTTCATATGAAGTATTAATTCATGCCATTTGTTGGTACTACATCTAATCATTATTACTAAAATTTTTGTAGCAAACTTTATGGGAGATCCAAGGAAAACTGGTAATTCTATATTGAAAAGTTCATCTTTAATCTCTACTTTTATGAGCAATTAGATATCTAATTATCCCTCTATTATGTATCTAATTGTCACACTATTATGCATTGGGATATTTTATGACTTCTTAAATTGTGTAGAAAATAACTTTTTAGAGATCAAAAAGAGGAATAGTGAGACCAGAGAGAGAGAGAGAGAGAGAGAGAGAGAGAGAGAGAGAGAGAGAGAGAGAGAGAGAGAGATTAAAGGGTTTACAGTCTTTTCTTTGCATGAAGCTATAGTCCCTGGCATAGTCCTCAAAGTACTGCCAGTGATCACTCCTAAACAGATAGCCAGGAGTAGTCCCTAAGTACTATACCAGGTTACCAGATGTGACCTCAAATATGTCCTTCCCCAAAGATAAAAATATAAAGAATGGTAAATAAATATAATGTGTTCTTGAATTCATTAAGTTTTACAGCTAAATACCTAGCAACAATAGTTTAATAATACCATGGCTATTTGCTTTGCTTGCATCAAATTCCCACCTTCTGAAAGGGGCATGAAGAACCAGCCCTTTTAATATTTGACATATTATTTTATAAATTTATTTTTGGTTGTGCCAATGTTTAATTGAAACTGGATTCCACTTTATACTTCATCTTATATTTTGTTATGGGGGCCATACCTTGTGCTGCTCAGAGACTACCCCTGGCTTTGTGCTCAGTGGCCTGTGCTCAGCGCACTCTGGTTTCTCCCGGGTGACTCCTCAGGAATCTCCCAGGAAGACCATGTGGTGTTGGAGTCCAGCTGGCTGCTCCTTCAAGAAAGCACAAGCTCCCGCCTGTCCAACCATGGCCCTAGTACCACAACTTCATATTTTTAATATAAAAATAGGTTTTTATATGAAAATATTTGAAAAGAAGATCTCAGTGCACTCATTAGCTTAAAAGTTATCATCAGAATAAAATTTTTTTTAAAAATTAAAAAAAAAGTTGTCATCAGAACATTACCAACAACAAAGCTGCATATCCTTCTCTTGGGTTTGGTGTGTCAAATACACGCTCAGTCTTTACAATAGCGATAATAAAGACAAAGAAGACTTGTGATGTGATCAATCCCTCTCATCAAATTTTGAAGAGATAATTACAAAAACATGTTTTTGGCATATTAAATTTGTTTCACAAAAAAGAAACACAACACTTTTATGAAAACAATTTTTGATTAGCAATAATACCATTGTCAGAAATAATTTTATCACTACCAATTTCTATTAATTTCCTTAGAAAAGTGACATTAAGATATTTGAAAATCTTTCTATTATATTTTTCTTTTAGTTTTTATCAAAAACAGGACATGCTATAAAATTATTGCTTTCAAACATATTTGATATGTAATACACAAAAAGAAATATATTAAATATATATATTAAATATTTTAGTTACTTAGTAACTGGTTTTTTAAGGTTCCAGTATTAAGGACTCTTTCTATGTAATCATATGCCATTCCCTTGAAATAAATTATTTATATTCTGGTCATTTTCAAAGGCTTTCCTGTAAATGTTTATGCTTTTCTCTATGAATGATTTTTCAAATCATTGGAATATTGATGAAAAACGTAAAGCCAAGTCATTAACTAAATTATTTTATTATTTAAGTACATATAATACAAGATTGTTAACTGTATTTTTTTATGAATTCTATATATATATATATATAGTATTGGGAAAAACTCTTTCAGTTTTATGTCTGCTTGATACTAGCATGGTGTTTAATTAACATCATTATTCACCATTGAGTCCAATATTAATTTTTCCATTTGTTTTATTAAATTTGTACCATTATATTTTTCTGTAATATGCATATAGTTTATTCTTTATATATTATCATTGATGGTACAACTTTAAATTTTTAAACTTTAATGTAAATGATCATATTTATGGAGGAAGGAGTACAGCATGAATTCAGCAAATACTCCTTTTAATAGTTTATAGACAACTCAATAAAACAGGACTATAATTCCTGGCTTCTTAACATTCATAACTACATAATATGAAAAGCATATTATTGTATATATTACTTAATATGTAATAAATGCTCAGTAGAGGTATATCTTTATACATCAGAAGTTTGAGATGATGGAGATGTTTTCCTGAAAATTCAAATCTAGAAAGGCTTCTCAGGGGACCTGTAGACTGAAAACACCTTGCATTATAGATAGGAGTTTCCTCATTAGTAAAACAAAAATACTATGTGATTGAAAAACACTCAGGTTATGGCAAACATTTTAAGCAGAGCAATACAGCTAAGGATAATGACGTTTTTCTTTATCAAATAGAATTATCTATCCTATTACTTCCCAACTTTGTGTTTTAGGTTTGTTGTTTCATATCTTTGAGCTCCTCTAGGTTCTTCCTAAAATAATTTAAAATATTTTTTTCACATAAAGAAGCTAAAATAATTTTGGTGTCTAATTATTAATCTAAAAATGCTTCTCTTATTTGGATTATTGTTTTATTGAATTAAAAATATTTAAAATTGCTAGCAAAGTAAACTACAAGAATTTAAACATTTGTGAAGGTAAAGTTTCATTAAAACTTAATTTAATACACTTTAATTTCATTTTTTTAAATTTTATTGAATCACTATGAGATAGTTACAAGCTTTCATGTTTGGGTTACAATCACACAATGATAAAACACCCATCCCTCCACCAGCGTACATTCCCCACTACCAATATCCCCGGTATACCGGTATATGCCCCCTTTCCCACCCTCCCTTGCTTCCATGGCAGACAATATTCCCCATACCCTCTCTCTACTTTTTGACATATTATGGCTTGCAACACAGACACTGAGAAGTCATTGTGTTTGGTCCATTATCGACTTTCAGCACACATCTCCCATCCCAACTGATTCCGCCAGCCATCATTTTCTTAGTGATCTCTTCTCTATATCATCTGCTTTCTCCCCCCAACTCATGAAGCTATAGGGCAATCCTCCTGGCCCTTATATTTACTGTCCTTTGGTGTCAGCCTCATGTGATGCTACCCTACACTCCACAAATGAGTGCAGTCCTTCTATGTCTGTCCCTCTCTTTCTGACTCATTTCACTTAACATGATACTCTCCATGTCTATACATTTATAAGCAAATTTTATGACTTCATCTCTCCTAACAGCTGCATAGTATTCTATTGTATAGATGTACCAAAGTTTCTTTAACCAGTCATCTGTTCCAAGGCACTTGGGTTGTTTCCAGATTTTGGCTATTGCATACACTTTAATTTATTTTCTTATTTATTCAAATGTTAACATATATCCTCTAAATCCTTTATTTCTTGGTATTGAATTGCAACGTATCTACATAATTTTAATTTTATGTGCTGTTATGTTTGTGGGGCTGGACCGATAACACAGTGAGTAGGGTGTTTGCCTTACACGCGGCCGACCCAGGTTCAATTCCTCAGACCCTCTTGGAGAGCCTGACAAGCTACCGAGAGTATATCGCCCACACTACAGAGCCTGGCAAGCTACCCGTGGTGTATTCAATATGACAAAAACAATAACAACAAATCTCATAATGGAGATGTTACAGTTGAGCAAATCGATGAGCAACGTGATGCCAGCGACAGTAAAAGTGACAGTTATGTTTGTGATTTATATCAAATATTATAAAGAAATTAATAAAAACTAAGGCAAAATGATACTGGGAGAGTACATGGTCCTAGAGAAAGCTATAGTTGTCATATAATATGCCAGATTCTTCACTGATGAAATAGTATTTTCAAAAATTTGATAAGAGCTCCCAGGCAGTGCTCAGGGTTCCTGAGGGCCCCTTTCTGAGACGCTTGGTTATCTCAGCCATTGGTTCAATGTAAGGACCAAAGAGTTATTATAAAACTATTTTAGCTTCTATATGGGTCCTTGAATATTGTATCAAAAATTAAGAAACAAGACTTCTCATGTTTAAGAAATTATATTACTGTGGATATAGTTAGATATATAGCATTAAGATGATAGTTTTGGATTACTTGGTATTCCATATCCAGTCCTCAATATGGTGCTTTGCTTGTTCCCCAGTATGTAACCTTACTCCAGGTTTCTATCCCTCTAGTTTTAGCTCTTTAAGTCCACTGTAGTTTCTGATAGGCTCAGTCTCTCAAAGTCACTATTGTTCTTGTCCATAGCTGATGCTCTGTAGTTTGTCCTGGAACTTTTCAGCTTGCTCTGAAAGGGCTGGAGTCCTATGACTCTTTGTCCCTTTTGCTTTCTTTTATTCTCAGATGAACTGGGTAAGATCTCCTGCTTCCTATTCCTGCCTCTTAGCTATTTTACATTATCTACCTGAATAACTGTCTTCCATGTTGGTGAGATAAAATTACCAGTTGTCTTTACTAACTTACATGCCATCATCCATTCTCTTCCCCTCATCTCTATAGTAATATAAGTAGACAATGCTGCTAGGGACTGTCATAGCAGGGATGACCTGGGCCATACTATCAGTTCTGGGGCCTACAGAGCTATACCTGTGGGTGTTCTGGGACCGTGTGGGCCAGCATTGGAACGGGAGCTGACTGCAGGCAAAGCCTATGCTTTAACCCCTATATTAACTTCCTGGCCCCTAGAGCATTTTCTCTGTTATATTTGGAAAAGCTTCAGTGTCTAAATACCAATCAAGGGATTAAAATGCTCTACTATTTTGTGAGATAGTTCACACTGTCCAGACAACATAATTGTATGCTAGAAAAGTGAGATAAAGTCTCTATTCTTTTATGAATATTATTCATCACTGATTGAAAAAAATATTGCCCAGGTGTTTGTTGAAATCAATTTTTTTCTATTAAGGTTTCTCTTGTGAGAATATTCTGAGAGAGAGGGGAAGGGGAGAATATTTTATAATATCTTTAGCAGAGTGGGGTTTCTAAAAATAATTTTTACCTGCTAGCTTATTAATTACCTCATGTAGTACTGTGTATTCATGTAATGAATACGAAGCCCATGGCTCTCTCTCATTGTCTGCATTCTGTGGCCTCAGGCCACTTCCCCACCCTGGACAGCCAAGGGCAGATGAAGGAGGAGGAAACGAGGGCCAGACTGGTTGGTGATCAGTTGCTATTTATTCCATTCTCCCCACACATCTGTTTCAGTCTCACTAAGCTCTCTATTCCCATCTCCTCCTGTACCTCTTGCTAGTCTATTCACACCCCCTTGATAGTCTCCCTGCAGTCAGACTCGACTCTCCATCTCTCTTCCCTCCAAACCTTGACAGTAGCAACTACACCCAGGTCTGGTAGCAAAACCAACATATGAAATACCTTACTGCAGCCAGGTGATCAGCTCACGGGCAAAGAAATACCACTTGGGTTTTTTTCTCCTTTCCTTAGTCCAATAACCTATTAAACATTCATTTTAATTCTATCCTACTTCTTAGTATAGTCATTTTGTATGGACACAGTAAGAGATACATTAAGCTTGTAGGATGGCTCTCCTGGGGACATCTCACTCTGGATCGAGACTACAATGTTCAGGCCAGATTTTCTAAATTTAGCAGGGTCCTAATCTAGTTGTTAGTTTTTAGATAATATTAGAATTTGTCCATGACCATGCTCTTAGATTATAGTTGAGTATTGTGGTTCTTGGCTTGGCATTTCGATGTTAGAGTATCTCACAGCTTGCCTTGGGTCCATCCAATCCTTCGTAGGGACCCTGCTTTAAGGGTGCTAGGAAGTAAGGGCAGCTAAGGCTTAAGTTGAGAGAACAGATGCCCAAGGTACTTGATTTTCTGAGGTACTATTGTGAACGGGATTGATTTTTTAAGGTCTCTTTCTTCTCTTTCATTATTTGTATATAAGAAAGCCATGGACTTTTGGGTGTTGATTTTGTAGCCTGACACTTTACTGTATCGATTTATTGTTTCTAGGAGCTTTTCTGTAGAGTCTTTAGGAAAATTACAAAATACTACTTCAAGAAATAAAGGAGGACACTAGGAAATGGAGACACATCCCTTGCTCATGGATAGGGAGAATTAACATGATCAAAATGGCTATACTGCCCAAAGCACTATACAAATTTAATGCAGTCCTTATCAGGATACCCATGACATTTTTCAAAGAAACGGACAAAACACTCTTGAAATTTATATGGAAAATAAACCCCCACGAATAGCTAAAGCAATCCTTTGAAAAAAGAAGATGGGTAGCGTCACCTTCCCCAACTTCAAATTCTACTACAAAGCAGTAGTAATTAAAACAGCATGGTATTGGGATAAAAATAGACCTGCAGACCAATGGAACAGAGTTGAATATCCTGTCACTGACCCCCAAATATATGGCCACTTAACCTTTGACAAAGGAGCAAGAAATGCAAAGTGGAACAAGGAAAGGCTCTTCAACAAGTGGTGCTGGGAAAACTGGATAGCTATCTGCAAAAAAATGAACTCTGACCTCTGTCTAATGCCAGGCACAAAAGTCAGATCAAAGTGGATTAAAGACCTCAATATCAGACATGAATCTATAAGGTTCATAGAAGAAAATGTAGGCAGAACTCTCCATGACATTGAAGCTAAAAACATCTTTAAGGACGAAACAGCACTGAGCATGCAAGTGGAAGCATACATAAACAAATGGGACTACATCAAACTAAGAAGCTTCTGCACTTCAAAATAAAAAGTGACCAAAATACAAAAAGAGCCCACAGAATGGGAAAGAATATTTACCCAATACCCATCTGATAAGGGATTAATATCCAGGATACATAAGATACTTGTAGAATTGTATAAGAAAAAACTCTCCAACTTCATGAAAAAATGTTAACAAGAAGTGAACAAAAGTTTCCTCAAAAAAGAAATACAAATGGCCAAAAGGCCCATGAAAAAATGCTCCACATCGCTAGTCATCATGGAGATGCAAATCAAAACAACATTGAGATATCATCTCACACCACAGAGAATGGCACACATTCAAAAGAACAAAAGTGACCAGTGCTGGCGTGGATGTGGGGAAAAAGGGACGCTCTTTCACTGTTGGTGGGAATGCCGACTGGTCTAGCCTTTCTGGAAAACAATATGGACAGTCCTTCAAAAACTAGAAATTGAGCTTCCATATGACCCCGCAATACCACTTCTGGGAATATATCCCAATGATGCAAAAAAAGACAGTATAAATGACATCTGTACCTATATATTCATAGCTGCACTGTTCACAATAGCCAAAATATGGAAACAACCCGAGTGCCCTAAAACAGATGACTGGTTAAAGAAACTTTGGTACATCTACACAGTGGAATACTATGCAGCTGTTAGGAGAGATGAAGTCATGAAATTTGCTTATAAATGGATAAACATGGAAAGTATCATGCTAAGTGAAATGAGTCAGAAAGAGAGGGTCAGACAGAGGGACTGCAGAGGGACTGCATTCATTTGTGGAGTGTAGGGTAGCATCACATGAGGCTGACACTCAATGACGGTAGATAAAAGGGTCAGGGGGATTGCCCCATAGCTGGAAGACTGCTTCATGACTGGACGGGAGAAGGCAGATGGAATAGAGAAGGGATCACAAGAAAATGATGGCTGGAAGAACCAGTTGGGGTGGGAGATGCATGCCGAAAGTAGATAATGGACCAAACATGATGACTTCTCAGTGTCTGTGTTGCAATCTATAATGCCTAAAAGTAGAGAGAGAGGATGGGGAATATTGTCTGCCTTAGAGGCAGGAGGAGGGTGGGAAAGGGGGGTTAATACCCGGGATACTGGTGGTGGAGAATGTGCACTGGTGGAGGGATGGGTGTTTGATCATTGTGAGATTGTAACCCAAGCAAGAAAGCTTGTAACTATCTCAAAGTGATTCAATAAAATTTTTAAAAAAATTTAAAAATGAAAGAGAGAGAGAACAGATACCCCAGAGTGATTATCATTCAGAGTCAATTAACTTCCCAAGTTACAATAGAATAGCATTAACTGTCTTCATATTAACTGTCTTGCCTTCCTACAAGAAGGACATTGCTCTAAATTAACTATGTAAAGGACATATGGAGAAGAGAAAAGCAGTATTTTCAAGTCAATAGTATGATTAGGAGATAAAAGTGATTGACCAGTTGGGGAAGCAGAGCAGGAAGAAAGAGGTTACAGATAAACACAGAGGAATGAAAGTGCCTTGGGAGCACTGTGATGGGAATAACCCAATAAACCTAAGCTTCCTGTGGTAAGGCAGAAAGAACAAACCAATGTTATCCTACATTATCCTACTGTTTAATTTGTTCCTGTCTAAGCAAATAAAAACTCTGTTTATGTGAAATCCTCTTGAATCTATCATTTTTTAAAAAAAATTTTTGGGGGGATCACACCCGGCAATGCACAGGAGTTACTCCTGGCTTATGCACTCACAAATTACTTCTGGTGGTGCTCAGGGAACCATATGGAATGCTGGGAATCGAACTTGGGTCAGCTGCATGCAAGGCAAATGCCCTATCCGCTGTGCTATCACTCTAGCCCCCTGGAATCTATCATTGAATAAAAACTAACAAAATCAATCTACTTGAGGAGATTTATTTACATATCTCAAAAGTAGCAACATTTATAGTTTTGACACTCATTTTTTAAAAAATTTTTTAATAAATTTATTTATTTTTAATTAATGAATCACCATGAGGGTACAGTTACGGATTTATACACATCTGTGCTTATGCTTCCCCCATACAAAGTTCGGAAACCCATCCCTTCACCAGTGCCCATATTCCACCACCAGTAAACTCAGCATCCCTCCCATCCTCCCCAATCCCATCTCCCCCCCACACCACCCTGTCACTGTGGCAGGGCATTCCCTTCTGTTCTCTCCCTCTAATTAGCTATTGTGGTTTGCAATAAAGGTGTTGAGTGGCCACTGTGCTCAGTCTCTAGCCCTCATTCAGCCCGCAACTCCCTTCTCCCACATGGCCTTCGACTACATTATAGTTGGTGATCCCTTCTCTGAGTTGCCCTTTCCCCAGAATGTGAGGCCAGCCTCCTAGCCATGGAGTCAACCTCCTGGTAGTTGTTTCTACAATTCTTGGGTGTTAGTCTCCCACTCTGTTATCCTATATGTCATAGATGAGTGCAATCTTTCTATGTCTGTCTCTCTCTTTCTGACTCATTTCACTTAGCATGAAACTTTTCATGCCGATCCACTTAAATAAAAAATTTGTGACCTCCTTTTTTCTAACAGCTGCATAGTATTCCATTGTATAGATGTACCAAAGTTTCCTCAACCAGTCATCCGTTCTAGGGCATTCGGGTTTTTTCCAGATTCTGGCTATTGTAAACAGTGCTGCGATGAACATACATGTGCAGATGCCATTTCGATTATACTTTTTTGCCTCTCTGGGATATATTCCCAGCAGTGGTATTGCTGGGTCAAATGGGAGCTCAATTTCTAATTTTTTGAGAATCGTCCATATTGTTTTCCAGAAGGGCTGAACCAGTCGGCATTCCCACCAGCAGTGTAGAAGGGTCCCTTTCTCCCCACATCCTCTCCAACAGCGGTTGCTTTTGTTCTTTTGGATGTGTGCTAGTCTCTGTGGTGTGAGGTGGTATCTTGTGGTTGTTTTGATCTGCATCTCTCTGATGATTAGTGATGTAGAGCACTTTTTCATGTGCCTTTTGGCCATTCGTATTTCTTCTTTGGTAAAGTTTCTTTTCATTTCTTCGCCCCATTTTTTGATGGGGTTGGATGTTTTCTTCTTGTAGAGTTCAACCAGTGCTTTATATACCATTGATATCAACCCCTTATCTGATGGGTATTGTGTAAATATCCTTTCCCATTCTGTAGATAGTCTTTGGGTTCTGGTCACTGTATCTTTTGCGGTGCAAAAGCTTTTTAGTTTAATGTAGTCCCATTTGTTGATCTCTGTTTTTACTAGATTGCTTAGTTCCGTGTCACCTTTGAAGATACCTTTATCTTCAATATTGTGGAGGGTTTTGCCGACCTTGTCTTCAATGTACCTTATGGTTTGTAGTCTAATGTTGAGGTCTTTAATCCATTTTGATCTGACTTTTGTGCAAGGTGTCAGGTCAAGGTCTAAGCCCATTTTTTGCATGTGGTTGTCCAGTTGTGCCAGCACCATTTGTTAAAGAGGCTTTCCTTGCTCCACTTCACATCTCTTGCTCCCTTATCAAAGATTAGATGATCATACATTTGGGGTTGTGTGTAAGGGTATTCCACCCTGTTCCATTGGTCTACGGCTCTGCCTTTGTTCCAGTACCATGCTGTTTTAATTGTTACTGCTTTGTAGTAAAGATTGAGGTTGGGGAGGGTGATGCCTCCCATCGTCTTTTTACCAAGAATTGTTTTAGCTATCCTTGGACGTTTGTTGTTCCATATGAATTTTAAGATTGCTTGATCCATTTCTTTGAAGAATGTCATGGGTATACTTATAGGGATCGTGTTGAATCTGTATAATGCTTTGGGGAGTATTGCCATTTTGACAACATTGATTCTCTCTATCCACGAGCATGGTATATGTTTCCATTTCCTCATGTCCTCTTTGATTTCATGGAGTAGCGTTTTGTAGTTTTCTTTGTAGAGGTCTTTTACTTCCTTGGTTAAGCTGATTCCGAGGTACTTGATTTTCTGGGGCAAGATTGTGAATGGGATTGCTTTTTTTATGTCCCTTTCCTCTGCCTCATTGTTGCATATATGAAGGCCATGGATTTTTGGGTATTGATTTTGTAGCCTGCAACTTTACTGTATAAGTCTATTGTTTCTAAGAGTTTCTTAGTAGAGGTTTTAGGCTTCTCTAGATATAGTATCATATCGTCTGCAAATAGTGAGAGTTTGATTTCTTCCTTTCCTATCTGGATGCCCTTAATCTCTTTTTCTTATCTAATAGCTATCGCAAGTACTTTCAGTACTATATTGAAGAGGAGTGGTGAGAGTGGGCATCCTTGTCTTGTGCCTGATCTCAGAGGAAAGGCCCTCAGTTTTTCCCCGTTGAGGATAATGCTTGCCGTAGTCTTGTGATAGATGGCTTCGACTATCTTGAGGAACGTTCCTCCAAACCCCATTTTGGCGAGGGTTTTCATCATGAAAGGATGTTGGATCTTGTCAAATGCTTTCTCTGCATCTATTGATATGATCATATGGTTTTTATCTTTGCTTTTATTGATATGGTGGATTATGTTGATTGATTTCCGAATGTTAAACCATCCTTGCATCCCCGGGATGAATCCCACTTGGTCATGATGTATGATCTTTTTGATGAGTTGTTGGATCCTATTTGCCAGTATTTTGTTGAGGATCTTCGCATCGGTGTTCATCAGGGATATTGGTCTGTAATTTTCTTTCTTAGTGGTATCTTTGTTTGCTTTTGGTATTAGGGAGATGTGTGCTTCATAGAAACTGTTTGGGAGATTTCCTGTATTTTCAATTTCCTGGAAAAGTTTGAGGAAAACAGGCAGCAGGTCTTCTTTAAATGTTTGGAAGAATTCGCCAGTGAAACCATCTGGGCCTGGGCTTTTGTTTTTGGGGAGGTTTTTGATCACAGTTTCAATTTCCTTAACATTGATGGGTCTATTCAGGTATTCCAAGTCTTCTTTGTTCAGCCTTGGGAGATTGTAGGAATCGAGGAATTCATCCATTTCTTTTAGGCTTTCCTGTTTTGTGGCATATAGACTTTCGAAGTAGTCTCTAATGATCTTTTGAATCTCACTGGTTTCTGTTATGATGTCCCCCTTTTCATTTCTGATTCGATTTATTAGGGTTCTTTCTCTTTCTTTCTTTGTGAGTCTTGCTAGCGGTTTATCAATCTTGTTTATTTTCTCGAAGAACCAGCTCTTTGTTTCATTGATCTTTCGGATTGTCTTTTTGGTTTCCATGTCATTAATTTCTGCTCTAATTTTTATTATTTCTTTCCTTCGATCTGGTTTGGGTTCCTTTTTCTGGTCCTTTTCTAAGGTCTTGAGTCGTGAAGTCAGGCTGTCTATGTGGGCCCTTTCTTCCTTCCTGAGGAATGCTTGGAGAGCTATAAATTTTCCCCTTAACACGGCTTTAGCTGCGTCCCATAGGTTTTGGCAGCTCGTGTCTTCATTCTCATTTGTTTCTAAGTATTTTTTGATTTCTTCCTTGATTTCCTTCCTGACCCACTCATTGTTCAACATTGAATTGTTTAATTTCCAAGTGTTTGACTTGATTCTCCGTGTCAGTGAGTGGTTAGCTTCTATCTTCAGCGCATCGTGGTCTGAAAAGATGGTTGATACAATTTCTATTTTTCCGATTCTATTGAGGTATGTTCTGGGGCCCAGTACATGATCTATTTTAGAAAATGTTCCGTGTTCACTGGAAAAGAATGTGTATTCTTTCTTTGGGGGGTGTAAGGCCCTGTATAGGTCTATTAGGCCTCTCTCTTCAATTTCTTCTTTCAGAGTCAGTGTTTCCTTGTTGAGTTTTGTTCTTGTCGATCTATCTAGAGGCGATAAGGCCATATTGAAGTCTCCGACTACTATTGTGCTGTTAGTGATGTCCTCTTTGAAGTCTGCTAGGAGTTGTTTTAAATATTTAGCTGGTCGCTCATTAGGTGACACTCATTTTTTAACAGTGAAGTCAGATAACACTTAGTGTGCTTTCACTCCATTAAAATTTAATATGTAGAATTATCAACTCCCATCTAGAATAAATTTGCTAAACAATAAAAATAAGAACAATAATAACATTAGTTGAGGGCAAACACTATTCACTATTCTTTCACAGAGGATAGAATATTGCCTCCTTTTTGTCTTCACAGATAAATAATCTACTAGATAAATCATAGTAATTGTTAGTGTCTTGCAGCTTCCCCACTCTGTGAATATGTTTGATTCTTAACAACTTGATATAATTTATGGTTTTACATTTGTAATTTTTAAAATTCCATAGTTACAATATCATTATCACAAACATACTCTATTTTTATTCCCCAATAGAATTCATATTTAGTTAAAAAACAGAGCCTCACAAGAAAATCTAAACTGTTTTTCTAAACCTCCTTAAAAGCTCAAGATTGGGTCTCTATCATGTAACTGTCAACCTCTGGAATGAGAGTATTTTAAACTGTTGATTTTTCCCTTTTAGTACATGAGTAATTGATATAATAAAATATAATGACTTCAATTATATACATGTTAGGAAATTTCTAAATGCACATTTTTACTTAATCCAGTCTAAGTTTTTTCAAAGCTATTAGAAGCCATTGTAATATAATATGCTTCAGAATGCTTATAGCACATAACTTTTTTTAACTTTTAAAATTCATATTTGACAAATTTGTATTGCAAAAATTATCTTTTGTTATAGCCATAATTTATAACAAAAATACTTTTGTCCTTGTATATAACAATTTAATGTTTTTTATAATTCTTCAACATATGTATATGTATATAAATATTGAAATGTCATCAAATAAAATAAAACTAAGTACCTAGTCCTAACAATTCAAGCATATTTTTATAGGCAATAATTTAGCAATCTAGGTTAAGTGTAGTTTAAGCTAAAGTACAATTATTTTCATATATGAATATAGTATCCAGCAGTCAAGCTATTAAATATGATTACATAATTTATATAAGTTTAGTACAATATAAACCATAGCATAAAAATCACATGCAAAGTAACTATTTTTGGATAGAAATATAAGAACTGTATGGCCAAAGTCTTCAATTCCTTATTATTCTAGATTATTTTAAGAATATGTCATTGGGAGAACTTCATATACTTCTGAGAAGCTTTATTATGTTAGCTAAATTAAACAGAAGTATGAGTTATCAGTAAATATTGCATATAAATATGGAGCGATAGCACAGAGGGTAAGGCGTTTGCCTTGCATGTGGCTGACCCGGGTTCAATTCCTCCACCCCTCTCAAAGAGCCCAGCAAGCTACTGAGAGTATCTCATCTGCACGGCAGAGCCTGGGAAGCTACCCATGGTGTATTCAAGATGTCAAAACCAGTAACAAACAACAAGTCTTACAATGGAGACGTTACTGCTGCCCGTTCAAGCGAATTGATGAGCAATGGGATGAAAGTGATACAGTGATTTGTAAAATAAGCACACCAAGTAGGTTTATTTTCAAACATTTACATTTTCTAAGATGTAGATAAGCTACCGGTTGCCTTTATAACTCATGTTTTATTGCCTTTATGGAGTCTGCTTCCTGGCATAGGATTTGCAATTGAATACTTCAAGATTTTAAGTATTTTTTAATTCCACTATTACATCCTCTACCCTAATTTCTAGCCACACTTACATGATTTATTGAATGGGAACCCCCAAATTTTATGTCTATTAGCACATGCAATATGTTCGTAAGAATTCTGCATTGTTCAAAGTCAATATTTAAAGTAAGATTGCTATTTATTTAACTAAAAATCTTAGGGTTTCCTGTGACCATAGTTCCAAAGATGGCTTTTGAAAACTTACTATTTTTGACTTTATTATCAATTATTCAACAGTTTTAACTTCTCTATACATAATAATTATTTTTATATATTTTTATTTTATAAATTAGTTCACAATATTTCATTATATTTAATATTCAAACACCAGTCCTAACACATTACACCTTCTCACCATCATGTTTTGGGTGTTTCCATCCTAAACCCCAATCCATGCCCCAATGCAGAACCGAAATAATATATTTTGTATTGTTATGAGAAACCACTGAAAATGCTACAAAAAATTATCCTTAGAAGAAAGAGGGTGAGGGTCATTGTATTCTATAGGAGATAACTAGCATGTTGTTAAAGTTGAGCCTTGTGTGCTTATTTATATGTATATATATGCTTATATATGCATATATAAGCATATATATATACATATATATTTCACAGATATATATCTGTATCTGTGAAAAAAAATATTTCCCTCTAAGATTGGCTGAGTCCTACTTTAAACGCCATCAAATATAGTGTGGTACTCTTAGTGTATGGTCCGAAGTGTCCAGGAATAGGTTCACTCATGGGTGAGGCTCAGCCCAAATATGTAGAGAGCAGCTATGAGTGTGGTGGCAGTTGAGTTCTGGAGGGTTTTGGCTGCCAGGGCTGAGTCCCTTGGGGCGGGGTGGGCTCTCATTGGCCCCCTTCTGGGTTGACCCTGTGAAACAGCCTGGCACGGAATCCGACAGCATGGTTATGGCAAGCGTCATGTTATGCTCACATAACAATTCTTAATATTCGCATCTACACCTTTAAAATTGAGATAATAATATCTATTAAATAAAATAATGTCTGAAATAAAATGTAAATATTCATTGAAACCCATAAGTAAAACATATCTCTATGCCTGCAGGTCTGGGAATGCAGTCTTTAGTTTCCTGTATATTTCATGAGTATTTTTATATTTATATACTTTTTATTTTGTACAATGCTATTAAAAATTTTTTGCCTGTTTTGTGTTAATTTGCTTATTTGTCAGTTTAGAGAAGCTAAACCATGTTAGTCACATGCTTTCTCTTTTCATGTGTGAGCTTGCTGTTAAGCAGCAGAAGATCTTTCTATTCTTCCCCAGAGATGCACAGACATTTTTCCTCCCATTGAACAACAAATAGCTGATAATTAGATTTTGTCCCAAGATAAGGCCTGCTCGTTAAAATTTCTCATTTAGAGGTTAATTTGTACTAGATGGTATATTGGCTCCACAGTCTCAAAAATCACATGATATTCTGTCATCACTACCTCTATTATTTTGTTTCATGGCTCAGAAACCAGAGTGAGAAGGGCTGTTACATACACAGCTGGGACCCATATTTTACAGGTGAGGATAAAACTAGGAAACTGCAAAGGACATAACCCAGGCCACACACACAGTGGCATAGTATATTTGTGCTAGCCGGTGCCTCCGAGTGTGACTTGAATTCACTTTAATTCACAATAATTTGGTGGAAAAGTTTTCAATTTTGTGAATATACTGCATATTTTGCATAAACACTTTTCCATTGAAATGGGGAAAATGCTAAAACTTCATGTTCAGATGTAGTAGGAAAAGAAATGAAAGGGAATAAATACACTCTGTTATTTGTCTTCCAGCAAGTTTTTGCTGGGATTTTTTTGGATAATATATTACTCAAACCTTAGCATGAGTCCAATAGTCACAGCCACTACAGTACTTAACTTGCATTTATAGGTGGGTTTTATTTTATTTTATTTTATTATTTTATTTTTTCTTTTTTGCTTTTTGGGTCACACCTGGCGATGCACAGGGGTTACTCCTGGATCTGCACTCAGGAATTACACCTGGCGGTGCTCAGGGGACCATATGGGATGCTGGGATTCGAACCCGGGTTGGCCGCGTGCAAGGCTAATGCCCTACCCGCTGTGCTATCACTCCAGCCCCTATAGGTGGGTTTTAAAAGTTAGAATGGCTGGAAAATTACTTTTGTTGTCTTGACTCAAAATCAATATTAAGGACAAATAATGAAATCCATAGCTTTTCATAAAACACTGTCAGGGTCCTGGCCATTAGACCCTGGCAAACTGGAGTATGATCCCCCAGCCACCAGACTTACTCCCTATAGGAGAGGGCGTGGGAAGGAAGAAGCCTCTGCCCTGCCCCCCTGCGCACCGCGGCCACCCTACCGCCGCCACCGAGAAAGAACCACGCAGAGGGGGGAGAGTTGGAGGTCAAGTAACTCTCGATTTTATTTACCTCACACGCCAATATTTAAAGAAGAAATTTTAGGGAGGAGTGGGCATTATGACACCTGGTTATCAGCTCTGAAGTAAACATTTTGCTGGGCCCTTTACAGATGTTAATTGATGATTTATGTTCCCTCCTTTCAAGGCCTTCAAGGCCGGGTGTGCTTAGCTCAGACAAGCGGTGACTTTCAAGTTTCATCCCACTATCTCCTCGACCAGGGAACCTTTCTGGGTGGAGTGCTGGCACAGGGCCTTAGGGCCCTGTTTGAGGAGAGCCTGTTTCTGTCTCTAAGGGCAGGGGATTTGGCCAGGGTCTCAGACTGGCTGCTGAGACCCCAACAAAACACTATTTGGGAATTTTTTCCAAGTGGATTTTCTTTTTCTTTTTGGGTTACACCTGGCGATGCACAGGTGTTACTCCTGGCTCTGCACTCAGGAATTACTCCTGGTGGTGCTCAGGGGACCATATGGGATGCTGGCAATCGAACCCAAGCTGACCTTGTTTGAGACAAACACCCTACCGGCTGTGCTATCTCTCCCCCACCCAAGTGGAATCTTAAGACTATTTGCTTTGTACTAAACACACACACACACACACACACACACACACACACACACACACACACACACACAAGCATGATCAAGTTTATGACTGATATAGTGAATTTCTTTTAATGGTCTTTTTTTCTTTCCTGGAGATAAGATTTTTTTTTTAATTCACATGAACTAAAGATTGAACATTAAAAACACACACATGAAGCATAGACAGTATGCAGTCAGGGAGATACGGAGGAAGGTGGGTGGAAATTGGCTGGCAATAGGAGTGGGAAGAGATCTCTGGAAGAAATCAAAACGAGATGTGATTGCAAGAAGTCATTCTGTCAGTGGTCTAAAAGTAGCCCAAAAGTATTATAAGTGGATCTACTTTGAGGATATTTGAACGGAGGCCTAAAAGGATTCCAGCTGGGAAAGTGCTGGCTCAGAAGTCAGGACCCCCATGGAATAGGAGAAACTTAATCAGAAACAAAAGACTCTTAGAAGGACATAGACCAACGAGACTCAAAACTCTTTCTCTGTGACAATATCCTTATGAACCCTGATGTCCACAGAAAACTCCAAGCTCAGACAATTTGGAGAATATCCACATATAACAGTCCTGAAAGTGTTCAAAACTATCTATCCCTCTGGAGACGTCCCTGTTCTCTCCTGAAAGCATTACTCTCTCTCTCTCTTGATTACTCGCTCTCTCGCTCTCTATCTCCCTCACTTCTCCCTCACTTTTTCTTTCTCTCTCTTCATAATCTCTAGATACGTCCGTGTTACCTCATTCATATCCCCTCCTCAAGTTCTTTTCTTTGACAGAATACGATGGTCCTGGAGAGCCTGGCAAAGATTTAGAACTGATTTTCTATTCCTGCAAAGAGCAGTTTCTCATTCCAGCCAGACTTGTACAGCTCCCTAAGGACCTGGGTGGCAAGGATTATCTCTATGTTGAGCAGAGCAAGAGGAACCCAGGTGCAGTTTGACGACACAGTTGTGAGACTGGTAAGACATAAGGTCTGTGCCACTCAGGTGCTTAATGCAGATCTCATCAGTCCAACCTTCCCCAGCCACTTTTCAGGGTGACTGAAATGGGAGAGAGGGAAGTCTTACACTCCGTAGTCCAGGTTTCTATTTTTCTCCTCACTTCACACAACCCCACAACAAATAGATAGCATTTCTTCCCAAATCATTAGAGGAAAAACCACAACGCAAACTTGGCTCATTTTGCTGTTAGAAGAATTATTTCTCTACAAACCATCTATTTAATTGAATTTTCCAAAATGTTTATTAGGCAAACCAATTTATGGTTTGCCTAATGTGTCATCTCTAGTTAAATACCAATGCAAGTGGTATCAGAGCTAGATTATGTACTTCAAGTGCATTATCTTTATTAATAGATTAGACCAGAGGTTGACAAGCTTTCCTGTAAAAGTCTATAAAATTAATATTTTGTATGAGACAATACAGTCTCTTTCACAACTACAGAACTCAGCTACTTTTCCTCAGAAATGAGTAGTAAGCAATATCTAATGATTTGGATTTAGTTGTGCTTAGTAGTTGTTACCAATGAACATTGGAATAGAAGCTTCATAAAAATAAGCTTCCATAAAGGAAAAGATAACTGCTTTTACAGATATTGAAGACTTGCGATGGATATACACCCTTAGAAATATTTAATTCTAATGCTAGTATCATGGATATAGAAGTAATCAAGTATCATGACTTTATTAACAAGTGGATTGGGAAAGTATTATTATTATTTAAGCTGAAATCTAATTAGATTTTGAGATGCAAAAGAGTGGGGGAATGGAGATTAAAAAAAAAAAACTGATCCCGAAGATATAGACCTGCTTGACATACTTGCCATTTAGTATAAGAAACATATAGAACTGAATTTTCAAACAAAGGAAGTAGCCCGAATAAACAGATTACTGTTTTACTGCCTGCCTTTACTGCCAGGTCAGGCAAGAGAGTTAAAGACGTGTTAAGAGGAAGAAATGTGCAGAAAACGATGATCCAAATGATCCAAAAGGTTAAACGACCCAAATGCCCCATCCTATTCATCCTGAAATTCAGGTCTTGTTTTTTAAGAAATAGACCAGATAGAAGTTTCTAGCCTTTGGTTGACCTCTATAAATACAGTATGAAACAAAGGGACACAGAGGTAGATGGAGACATTGTTTCTACCTTCTGAAATGCACTGCACTCTGAAATGCAGTGGTTTCTCTCTTCTGAGAAAAGTCTGTGTGATGATGATTTTTTGTTGCATCAGGGCTTTTGATTAGCTTCAGAAACATCTCAAACCGAAGAATTAGAATCGGAAAAAGTAAGGCTATTTGGAGTCTAATCAAGCAGTATTTCTGGAGGACAGGGAAAGTTTTGGTGCAGTGAATGAAGGGATTATATGAATATGAATAAATAAAAGACATGATAGCAATGTAATATAGGAAGATAATTTTAAAATTATATGTTATAGTATGATGTCCATTAATCAAACAGACCTGGTGGTGTGGGAATGGGATATAAGGGGAAAAATTATTTACATGGAACAGCGGGACGCTGGTGGAATCTCGAGCCGGAGCCGATACCAGCGCAAGACCTTTGGTTCCAGAAACTGCTTGCAGACACTCTACTAGACTATCAACTAAGCCAGAGCCCCACGCCTGCTGATGACGGGAAATAACCATCCTCTTCGTTTTTTTTTTCCCTTTGTCAGGCAGCATGGCGATTACTAAACAGGCGTGAACTCGGTGGCACGGGGCAAGGGGGAAAAAGAAAAGTTATGTAACAAACAGCGGGACTAAATATCTCTATATTCTTAGCAATGGAGAACTATCAAATGCCTCCTTGGCAATAGGACTGTCTTTTTCTTTTTGGGGGGAAACCCCAGCAACGGTAGTGAGTTGTGTGTTGAAACATGGAATGTAATCGAGATAAAGCGTAAACGAAGTGAAACTTATCACGTACAAGGGTGGGGACTGGGGAGGTGGGAGGGGGCGGCAGATATACTGGGGGGGGTGGTGATGGAAGATGGGCACTGGTGAAGGGAAGGGTGTTTGAGTATTGTATAACTGACATAATCCTGAGAACTATGTAACCCTCCACTTGGTGATTCAATAAAAAAAAAAAAATAAAATAAAATTATATGTTATACCTGAATGATGCATTAAGTATAGTAGCATTTTAAAGATGTAATTAGATTATTTTTAAATGAGTTAGTTAAATTCTAGGGTGGTCATTATTATGAAATTCATATAATTTTCATATTTTTATAATTTATATGTTAAGAAAGGAGATAAAATGAAATTCCGCAAAATGTTCCATAAAACCAGAGAGTGAAGAAAAATAATCCTCTGGCAAATGTGCAACAGTGGTTTTAAACATTATTATATTAATTCAAACTAGTAATAATAGTTTAAATGTGAAGAATCTCAATAGGGGAAAAAATCCATTAAAAAAGGAGAAAGATTAACAGATAAGTTCTTAAAAAAAATACATATGAACGGCCAACAGGCAAATGTTGTGTTATTTTTAATCATCATTTTTTGTAACCAGGGAAATGTGAATAAATTAATGAAAAATATCACTTCCTACCAGTAAAAATAACCTATAATAAAAGAGCAGAAACAATCAATATTTCCAGGGACAAAGTGACAAAAGAACCCTTATCCATTTTGGTGGGAAGGCCATCTGGTTCATCTTCTACAGAAAAGGGTATGGATATTTCTCAAAAAATTAGCAACAGAACTCCCCTTCACTCAAAGATTCCACTCCTTGAAATCTACCCTGAAATGCCAACAATAGATGAGTGAATAAAGACATTGTGCTATGTATACACAATGTAATGTTATTCCATTTTTTTAAGGATAAAATCTTGCCTTTTGCTAAAACTTGGATGGAACTGGAGGTAGTTATGTTAACGAAGATCTGTTTGAGAGGGAAAGATAAATACCATAGCATCTTTTATGTGATATAAAAGGAAAAAATTAAAGGAATGGGCAGTCCAATGAAAACAAGCTGTAGGATTTTAATTACAAAACTGAGGTTACCAGGTGTGGGAGCAGGGATTTATTTGAGTGGGAGAAGAAAGATGTGGACTAGAAGTGACATAAAGACTGTCATGGAGGTTCTTTGGCACTTCAGTGTTGGTGGAATTGCAGTAACATACAACAAACAAATGCACATTAACACTGATCTAGCCACGTTACCTCAACTACATTTTTTTTTAAAAAATGAATACCCTTAATAAAGTAAAATAAAAAATTATTTTATTTTACTTAATAAAGTAAAATAAAATAAAGAAGCACATTTTGTCAAAATTTATAAAAATACCAACTCTTTTTGTCTACAAGAAATAAAGTCTCTAAGACATAAACATACACAGAGAAAATTATAATATTGTGACTAATAAAATGTAAAGTATTTATGTATATTCATTTAAGACAAAGCATAGTTCAGAATAAGACAATTATACAAGAAAGAGAAGTATTTGAAACTTCATTTGTCTTGGTTTGTTTTGGTTTTGGGGGATCATACCCAGCTTGTGCTCAGGGGTTATTCCTGTCTCTGTGCTCAGCAGTACTGAGAGTCTTGAAACTGAGTTAGTGGGAAGCAAGACAAGTACCTTAAACCCTGTACTTTGTCTGCAGCCTAGATAAATACTCTCACTTGTATCGCTTGTCATCCTGTTCATCTTCTATTTGCTCGAGCGGGCGCCAGGAACATCTCTATTCATCCCTGTCACGTGCTAGTGTAACCCAATGATATTTGCTCGCTCCAGGAACAAGAAGAGCCTCAAACTGTTTGTTCAGGGTTTTGACAAAGAAATCTGACCATCTAGTTGGTGGTTGGCCACTCAGTCTTCTGACGTCCTGTGGAATCCAGTCGGGAATCCAGTCGGTAACAGCTCTAGTCCAGCGGCCATCTCTGAATTGCATTAACATGTCCGGCCCATCTGATTTTTGACGCCTTGGCAAATGAGACAGTGTCCCTGATTCTTGATTGTTGATGGAGGTCAGAACTCCGAATTTCTTCTCTCACTTGAGTGAAATGTGATACTCCAAGCATAGCTCTTTCAATTTCTCTTTGGGAGACCCGAATAGCATTCTCATCCTGTTTGCATAGGGCCCAGGTCTCTGAGGCATATGTTAGTGCAGGAAGAAGCGTGAAACGCCTTCAAGAGCGTCGAAGTGGTTAAGAGGACAAAGAACTTCCAGCTCCAGGCACATCTTTTCGACTCCACTGTTCTTCCTGCACTAATATACGCCTCAGAGATAAATACTTTAAGACGCCAATTTTTAGAGACCTTTCACCTCTAATATATATATATGTATATATATATATATACTTAAACACATGCATCAAAAACTGATAGATGTCTAAAACAGAGAAATATGCTATTAGTTGGAAAAACATGCAGACAGAAATTTAACTGCATAAACATTATCTGACCAAAAATAGTATTCATATCTAACTAATCATCATGCATCCCTCTTTTCAAAGCAGAACTGATTCTCTAGCTCATACATAACATCATCAATGTAGAACATATTCTGGGCTAAAGCACACATTAACAAATTTAAAATAATTGAAGTTTTGATAATAAAGTATACAGACATTTTTTATATACCTATGGTTTAATTTTTTTCTTTTGCTGAATTTTACAATGCTTTATATGTTTTGAATATTATTTTTTCGGATGACTGGTATGCGAATATATTTTCCCAGTTTGTGTTTTGTCATATTCTTCCAGTAATGGTTTCTTTTATAGTAAAGAAGCATCTTAATTTGATGTAGTCTTATTTGTTTATCATTGCTTTTGCTTACTTGACTAAATGGCATTGAATCATTGAATCAATGAACCATTGTTGTAAGTGAATGGATCTGAAGAGTATCACACTGAGTGAAGTAACACAGACAAGGGGAGAAACATATACAGAATGGCCTCTCTTATATGTGGGGTATAAATAAATGTAGTAAGGGAACAGAAAATGGCCAAGGGCTACTGAGCCTGAGAACTGGTGGACAAAACTGACCTTACCATGGTGGCAGATGGAAGTGGTAATAAACTGTCAGGGGACTCTCTAGTTGAGGGCATGGTACATGAAGCCCTTTCGATGGTAGTATTATTAGTCAGGACACTTGAAATAAATTTATAATAAAAATAATTAAAGAGTATTCTCAGAGCATAGTAGAATTGCAAGAGAAACTCATTAGAGAAATACAGCTGAACAATTTCTGATATTTGAAAAACAGTATGCATTTAACTTGAATTTTTAAAAATGGACATATCAAGAGAAATTTATAGAATGTAGTTAGCTCATCTAAATTGGGGGGAATTAGAAATTTAATAAGACATAGTAATATTCATGGAAAGATGGAAGAAATTTCTTACTCATTTGAATAACAAATATTTGTTCTTTGGAACACATTTTAAGAGCCCTAGATTATGTGTAAATTATGAAGTAACTATAATTCAGATAAATGACTGACAGTTATTCTGTTTAGTGTTGATTTCACTTCATTGAAGTTAGAACAAATGAAATTTTAGATGAAACTACTTTAAATATATTTTCACTTTGTCCAAAGGTGGTCTTCATCTATGACATTGACTCTTTTTAGAAAATAATCATATTGTCTCAGTGTATATTTAGTACTAGCTGAGACATCAACATCAATATTTTCCCTACCTGATAATTTATATTAGTTACTGTTAAATATCTAGAGTGAGCCAAAACATTATGTAAGATGTTAGAATTAGATTTCTAATTCTACCATGTACTTCTCTGTAAGAAATTTCTGGAGAAATACATGCCACTTGCCTGGGGGCAAGCATATCTCAGTCCCAGAGAAAAAGAGCTCTGAATGAATTAGCCCAATTCCATTATGTTAAGTCTGGGAAATGTTGCCTTTAACCATTTAAAGATTTATAATTATTAAAGTCTCATGATAATACAATTCTGCCTCTTAAAATGGAACTAAGTTTGATTAATTAAATGGGGGGAAACATGCCTTACTTGAAATTATATAGGGAAAACACTTTCTTCAAAACCTAAATTGCTGAGATACATGTGTTTGTTAATGAAAAAGGATAGACAACTGAATAGCTCAGTTACAGTAAATGTCATTTTACAGAAATATTTTCATCTAATAAGCTGTACATGATAAATATACATCTGAAAATGTAAAATTCACATGGACAAAGAAATGATTTTGAAAATTATCATAATATAACTGCTTTTTATAAATTATCTACTGAAATTCTTGAATCCTACTCTATTTTTCCTCTGATTCAGCTACTTGTGGATTTATATTAATCCTATTCTTTATGTCTAAGAAAATGTAAGGCAAAGGAGAAGGGATGGTGAGAAAAGGAAATAGTATTTTCAAGAAGGTTTAGATACTCTCACTTTCATTATATGAAATTTTGGATGGCTTAGTTTTGTCTCTTAGTTCCAAGACCATCACTGGACAAAGTTCAAACACCTCAACCTTCAAAAGATTATTACATCTTGAGTCACAATTGCCTGGTAACTTTTGAAGACATAGAAATTTGTTCAAGTAGCTAGAGAAGTAGTGGTACTTTCAAGGTAATTAAACTGAAAGACAATTTGATTCTAGAAATGTTTTTAAGAGCCAAGTCCTTTAACTTGGAAGTTTTCTTTTTGTAACACTTCCAGTGGTGGAATTGGGATTCAATGTTTCATGTTGCTTAAACTAAATGTGGAAAAAGTGCTAAACTGTCAGAAAGAAAAAGATATAATCCCATTAAAAACCAAATCAAGATATTGTCATCTGATCTCTTCTCGTTCCAGTTTTCTTCTGGCATTTCCATCTTTTGGTAGTTAAGTCCCCTAGACTCCCATTTCTTAAAAGATCACACATGTGCCAAATATTATAAGAATGTATGTTCTTGGTGACTCAATGAGATTTTTTTTTAAGTAACATGAGATACTATTATGCCCTCTCTATAAACTTAGGCAGATTAGATCATTTCAGAGTCCATTCTACATATCTTAAAATATATTCATAAATAATATGTTCATATTAATTTAGATCAAAACATCTATAAACTTTTCATACTTTTTCTCCCTGAATACTATTTCTTTATGCCATAATGAGAATATCTACCCATAATTTTGAAATTCTAGACATTAGTTTTGAACTTCAATTTGCTGATCTTAAAATATAAACATGATCACATTTTTGTATTGTAAAACAAAATTTTACATTTTACTTTTGCCCAAGGACTGGAAAAATAGCACAGCAGGTAGGGCATTTGCCTTGCACGTGGCCAACCCGGGTTCGATTCCTTCATCCCTCTCAGAGAGCTCGGCAAGCTACCAAGAGTATCCCACTCACACAGCAGAGCATCGAAAGCTACCGTGGGCATATTCGATATGCCAAAAACAGTAACAAGAAGTGTCACAATGGAGACGTTACTGGTGCCTGCTCAAGCAAATTGATGAACAATGGGGCAACAGTGTGATAGTGCTACAGTGCTAAAAAGCCCAAATATTCTGATTAAGCAACCTGAAATATGTTGGACTCTATTCTTTATTGTACAAATGAGTACATGGATTCTAAATACACACAGTTCTTAGAATACCCACATATTTGCAAAAAATGTTATGAGTTAGTTTATTCATTTACTCTAAACTATGTTATGACTTTAAAATAAAGAAATAAATGAAGCATTTAATTTAAATGATACTTCATCTGTTAAAAGTATGTGTGCCAATTTTCAATAGCTTTTGATAATTTTAATGTAATTTGATTCCTGAGCAATTAAATAGTGCATTTAATACTGGCAAGATGATTAATTAGAAATGGACAATGAGCCAATAAAACTTAACTTTCCTTCTTATGTAATTTCATTTCAGAACCTTACAAGATCATATATTTATAAAAGCTATGGCATGGGATAGGATTTATATAGCTAGAATATTAACTAAAAACATATCCACATCTACATTTTGCTTTGGAAGTAGTTATTTAAAATGGTTGTAGTATACATTACTTTCCCAAAACAAATTCATTGTTGAAAGGCCTAAACTTTAAAAAAAAAAACCTAAAACTCTTACTTAGCATATTGCACATTCTCTACCTAGTACCACAAACATAAAATTGAAAATAAAACTTGCAGTGTTCAAAAAGATTAACATTTGAAACATATTGGATATATAGGCACATTTTACAACTATTTGAGGGGGAGGGGCACACCTGGTGGTACTCAGGGCTTTCTTTTGTATCTGTGCTCAGGATCATTCCTGGCAGTGCTCAGAGAGCATACACAGTGCCAGAGATCTAATCGTATGACTGCATGTAAAGCAAACATGTTAATAACTGTACTACCTTTCTGATCTTCAGCCATTTTTAAACCTGATAATAAATGATCTGCTCAGATGATGTCAGAAAAGGATGATAGAGACAGTTCTCTCTTCTATAGTATGAACTACAATTTCCATAGTTTAGTTTTTATTTGCATCATCCAAAACTCCATAATTGGGTTAACAACAACAAAAAAACCCAGATCTGTTGAATAGAGTAAAAGAAGGAAACTTTTTTTTTTGAGTTTAAGTTTAAGATTACCTGGAAGCAATAGACTAAAGTTCTAGTCAGTTGCTTTTCAACTCCCTTGAAGAACGGTTCTAAAATATGCAGTTGGAACTAGCAGACTCTTCTCAAGAGAGGGAAAAATCATTAAAATAGTCTATGATAAACATATGGAAATGTCTAACATACTGGTTTAACAAGAAAATATGTATTTTTAACAGATCATTATTTATAAAGTAAAAATAACTTGAGGTTAGAAGAAATTCAAATTAAGATACAATATTTCATCACAGGATTTTTCTTGGCGGTGGTTGTTGTTACCTGAATGTTTAGCCCTGTGTTTAAAGGTACTAGGGTTGGCCTGAACTCTTCAGATGCAGATAGCAAGGTGCTAGAATGTAGAAGGACTAACTGAGATAATGGGACTATTCATTCTTTTACAAATTGACCTTTCTTGTTACCAACCTCATTTTATAAGTATATGGTTGTTTAAAAGATTTTCTTTTAATCATAGTAAAAGAAAACCTTATATGATAAAGTTATTGACATGACTATTTGCTGAAAAGGTCAAAAAGAGATGAGTGAAAATAAAGAAGCGAACAAAAAAACAAACAGCAACTGGCAATCCACTGTGGGGAAAATCATAAATATGGCTGTTTTAATGGAAATAGAAGTGTTGGACATAAAACAGCTTAAGAAAAATTAGAATATAGACTTAACCTTAAGAAACTGTATGAAAGCAAACAGTTGTCAGAGAACTGAATTCTTTACTTATAGAAAAATTAATGCTGGCATTGGAGCGATAGCACAGTGGGTAGGGTATTTGCCTTGCACATGATCAACCTGGGTTTGATTTCCAGCATCCCATAAGGTCCCCTAAGCACCGCCAGGAGTAATTCCTGAGTGTATGAACCAGGAGTAACCCCTGTGCATCGACAGGTGTGATCCAAAAAGAAAAAAAAAAGCTTTGTTACTAGTTAGCAGATCACAAGAAATTTTATTAAGAAATCAGAAATTCATAGTCAAATTATAGTGAGAGCATAAGATAACTCCAGAAATACCAAAACAGAATTTAAAGGAATTTAAGAATTAACTTTAAAAAGCTTACATAACATGAGTTCTTGATATAAAATAGTTTGAGTAGGCATTTGTTAATATTCTAGTTTATCATTTCTTTTCATCAGTACCTGTTATTAAAATAGGAATAGTGAAAGTTTATTTTTATAATAACAAATCATTTCATGTCTGATTTTGACAGAAGCATAAATTCTTAAATTATCTTTGCCTCAAGCTAAACATCTAAAGGTTTGTTGAGTTCTTCAAAGAGATTCCACAATGCAGAAAACTGTTTCACTTTCTAAAAACAAAGTATAATTAAACACAATTTACATACATCAGCCAGGCTTATTATAGCCTCACAGGTTCAGGACCCCTGAGGATGAATGACTTCTAGAATTAAATCACACTGAATTTAATTTTAAAAAGAGGTATACTTAAATAGAGGGTAGGAAAAGAGACAAGCAAACCAATTCATGTGAAAAAATATATAAATACACATGTAATTTCAGTCACTACATTGATAAATCTCTGCTCCCTGCTACCAAGTATTTATCAGTCTCTCTTTTTTAATCTCTTGAGTTTAATTCCAAATGCAACAAATAAATTTATTTTATTTCACCATGAGTTAAAAATAATTTTGTTCTCAAAGTATTGCAAAACTTGTACAAGTATCTCTTTAGTCTCTTCACTTGACTTTTCTATGTATTATCATTTATAACAACATTGCATGAATTAGAGAATATAATTAACATAATTTCATTAACAAATCTATTGTGATTTGCTCAAAAGTCACCCACAGTTTTCCTATTGTTCTTTGTTAGTTCTAGAAATAACCCAAGACTCACATTGTATTTAATTCTAACATCTGTTTAGTTTCTCACAGTCTGTGGCAGTTCCCTCCTCATTCTTCATCTTTCCCGACACTGACATTTCTGAAGATAGTAGTTGAATTATTTCACAGATTGTTCCAGAATTTTGTTTTCACTGATTTTTCCTTAAGACTTCATTCAAGAAATGTATTTCTGGCTTCTCAGTAGATCACATCAGGAAGCACATGGCATCCAAAAGCATTATTTCTGGTAGCTCCAGCTTTAATCATTTGATTGAGGTGGCAAGTGACAGCTTTCTCTTCTATAAAGTTGCTGTTACTCCTTCTATAAATTTAAGTGCACTGTGGGAAAATATTGTGTGATTATGAAAAATGATTCACGGGATTTTTTGCATAATAAACATTAAAATAGTTATAATTCTTGCTTGAAACAATTAGGACTTTACTTTGCACCAAAAGACACTTTTCTCATATTGATTTCTCTATTAATTAACTTATAGTTTTTACTTTTAGTTCAGTTATTTATGTTGCAATGGTATCATGAGTATTAATTTTATTCTGTTTATCTCTATGTAGAAAGTTTTGGATTCAGACATTGTGAGCATATATAAAAATTCACACATACCTGAAATGAATTGAAATCTGTATATATGCATTATAGTTCATGCATTCATATCAATACATCTATTTTGAATAAATTCCACAGGTTTGTTAAAGCTCTTCATTTACTTATAATTCATTTATGAGAAATATAAAATCTTACTCATAGTCCTTAGGGTATATATTCAGTCAACCTAAACTACAGTATACTTTATAGGAAAAAAAAATTTTCAGAACTATTACCTATTGCATACCTGTGAAATACAAAACTAAAATGGTGTGAAGTACTTTTATATTTTTTTGTTTCAGTTTGTTTTGTTTTGGCTTTCCAGCATATAGCAAATGCAATTTTCAAAGTAATGTAGCTAATTTTCTTCCTTTCCAGCAGCTCTTAGTGTGATTTTTTTTCAGACATTATTTTATAACATTGTTGCATTAATTTGTATATGGAGTCTATAAAGATAAAGAAGAGAAATCAGAACTGAACATTTTAAACACATTGATTGGCAATTGTCTTAAATCAATGACAGATAAAGAGTAACCTCCATAACAAAGACCTTGACAATTGAGCAGAGCAGGAAAACTATTAAGCAAGCACAAAGTAAAAAGAAAAGAAAGTAACCATCATAATAGACCTACTTTATTCAGGTAGAATACAAGTTCTCAAACACATTTGACTTCTGATTTGCTTTTAAAAAAATGCATTACATGATTGTAAGTTTATATTTAAGTGAACAGAGCTGTGCCAGAAGCTACTACTGCCTTCCGATTACTGTTCCAGTGTTCCTGAGGGCAGCATCACCCGCACACTGCATTACATGAAAATAACGTAAGCAGAAATCTTAAGAGAAGAAATATGCATACATAAGTAAAATATAGAACTGTAGTAGTTTTTTGTCTATTCAGAAACTCTATGAACAGAAAAAAATTAGTAAATCTTTAGTGATGAAAGAAAAATATGTCATTCAAACTTCCATACTATATAAAAATGGTATTTAAAAATGAAGAGGAAATCAATTGTTTTCATTAAGCATTCACAGATAACTAATCTCCAGCAGATCATTATCAGAGATAGGTATATAGAGCCAAACTAGTAGATATGCACTTTGTTTGTATAGTACATACAAAGTTTAGAGGCATGTCTACCATTGCAAATGGTGGATGGAGAATTTAGAATTGTAGACTGTAAATTTTTTATCATATGTTTAAAGTTAGGAATGACATAAGTACATATTTATATCTACAAACATATATATCCCTATATGTACACAAACATGCATCTGTTTTATTGAACCCTGGAATAGTTAATGTTTATTTATTGATTGATTTTTGGAGACATACCTGGCATTATTCAAGTAAGTTTACTCCTGATGTGTCTTAAGGAATCACTCCTGGATGTGCCTTGGAGACCATTCCCTAGGGTCTAACTAGAGTCAGTTACATGCGAAGCAAATGTCTTCCACAGCATTTTATATATATATCTGACCCTGTAATAGTCACTATTTAGAATCTGTAGGACTCAGTCAACCTATTAGTCAAATTGGTCTACTTGCCAATCTTTCATGCAAGTACAACAATTTTTGAAACCATAATATTTTGACATGACTATTTTAGCATTTTGAAAAAGATGAAAAATTCATTAAACTAGCTTTTTGGAAAATAAAACAAACTACAAAAATATGAAAGTATTCAAATTATATAGTGTATGTTCTCATACCATAACACATAAGTTGAAAATTACCTAAAAATTACATAAAAATTCCCAATCATCTTTATTTTTTTAACTATTTATTTTTTAAAATTTATTCTTTTATTGGCTCCCCTTTTCAGATTAGTGGAGTGAACGGGCGCCATCCCATCTGCGCCTGCACCCCCGCCCCCCCCAACGCCGTCTTCCTCGGACCCTGGATCCACCTTTCCTGAGCACCGCCCATCTAGACTCTCACCACCTTCCAGCGCAGGCCCACTGCTCCGCTCCCTTTTTCAGGTTAGTCGAGTGAACGGGCGCCATCCCATCTGCGCCTGCACCTCCCCGGTCCCTGAGGTCACCCAGCCACATTTTGTTAGTGGGCGTGGCCTCAAAAAAGTGGGCGTGGCTTCCTCCAGAGCGGCGGAATGCAGCCGCAGTTATTTTTTTTCAAATACTGAGCAATTATTTGGTACTTCTAAATATTCATCACCTATATCCCCGATTATCATCTTAGAGGGCCTTAAAATACTTCCTAAATAAGTTCCTAGCTAATTCCAAATTTCGAAAACTACCAATGAATAGAAGCAGCTATTCAAGCCAAAGCTAATGAACCTCACTCTCAAAAAGTATTGCTTGAAGTTTCACATAAATAATAGAGAAACATCAGAGAGGGACATGTTCTAGAGGGAGTACAGAAGAAATTGATCACCACTGACCAAGCCCATTCAGAATCATTTTTCACAACCAGACGTGAACTTCAAGGCCCCTTTTCCATACTACCACAGCAATATGAAGAAACAGCGCAAATCCCCGCCACAAGGGGAGGACGAAGAAAAGAGTCTTGATGCATCAGTAGACCTTACCTACAAACTGGAGCTCTCTGATAAAGATTTCAGAGGTGAAATCCTCAAGATGTTCAATCAACTCAATCGAAAGTTTGACAAGGTATTCGTTACATTAAAGGAGGACCTTACAGAAATGATACAACAGACAGCTGAGAAATTACGGGAAGAAATGAGAACAGAAAGAAAAAACCTACAGAAGGAAATGTCACAAATAAAGGATTCGGTAGATGAATTAAAAAACTCAGTGGGTGCCTTCAACAATAGAATGACTGCAGCAGAGGACAGAATCACTGAGCTTGAAGATCAGTTCCACGCAGCCTATAGGCAACAACAATCAATGGGGAGAGACCTCAAAATAGCTCTAGGGAGAATTTGAGTCATAGGGGATGAATTCAAGAGGAACAACATTAGAATCATTGAACTACCAGAAGGACAGGGAACCAACCCCAATGAAAAAGCCACAGTCAAAAAAATCATTGCTGAAAAGTTCCCAGAGCTGGACAATGCAGACATCCAGATTCAAGGAGCCAGAAGGGTACCAGCTAAAAGAGACCCTAACAGAAAAACTCCAAGACATATCATAGTTAAGATGATGGATGTAACAGATAGAGACACATTACTGCAAGCCACAAGGCCGAAGAAGGAAATCACATACAATGGAGCACCCCTTAGGTTCACAGCAGACCTATCGGAGGAAACCCTTCAAGCTTGAAGGCAGTGGTGGGATACAGTGAAAAAACTCAATGAAATGAATGCCTCACCAAGAATACTTTATCTGGCCAAACTCTCATTCAAACTCGAAGGAATTATACACTATTTTGGGGATAAACAACAAATCAGGAACTTCATAGACTCTAAACCAAACCTAAAAGAAGGTGTAAAGGGGCTACTATAAGACAAGAAAAACCCCTACAAGCACAACAAACATTTACAGAAAGATGGCACAAAACCCTATGACAATAATCTCTCTCAATGTCAATTGGTGAATTAATTCACCAATTAAGAGACACAGACTGGCAAAATGGATTCAGAGACTCAACCCAACATTCTGCTGCCTGCGAGAAACATATCTGAATAACCAGAACAAACACAGACTCAAAGTCAAAGGATGGAAAACAATTCTGCAAGCAAACAACTCCCTCAAGAAAGCTGGGGTGGCTTTACTAGTATCAGACAACATAGACTTCAGGTTGAAAAAGATTAGAAGGGATAGTGAAGGCCACTTTTTATTAATCAAGGGATATGTACAGCAGGAAGAAATCACACTCCTAAACGTGTATACACCCAATGAAGGACCAGTTAAATACCTACAACAGCTGCTAACAGACCTTAAGAAGGACATTGTGGGCAACACAATAGTAGTTGGAGACTTCAACACTGCCCTATCACCTCTGGAAAGATCAAGAAGATTAAAACTCACCAAGGAAATAATGGCTTTGAAGGAAGAAATAGAAGAGAGAGGGCTAATAGATCTATACAGGGCCCTATATCCCAAAGAAAGGGAATACACATTCTTTTCCAGTGCACATAGAACATTTTCCAGAATAGACCATGCGCTGGGCCACGCAACATACCTCAACAGAATCAACAAAATAGACATTGTACCAGCTATTTTTTCAGACCATGATGCACTGAAAATAGAAGTTAATCATGGACAGATGCAGAAAAATAAATCAAACACCTGGAAATTAAATAGCTCGATGTTGAACAATGAGTGGGTCAGGAAGGAAATCAAGGAGGAAATCAAAAGGTACCTGGAAATAAATGAGAATGAAGACACGAGCTACCAGAACCTGTGGGACGCAGCTAAAGCCGTTTTAAGGGGAAAATTTATAGCTCTGCAAGCATATCTCAGAAGGAAGAAAGGGCCCGCATAAATAACTTGACTTCACAGCTCAAAACCTTAGAAAAGGACCAACAAAAGGAGCCCAAACAGGGCAGAAGGAAAGAGATAATAAAACTTAGAACAGAAATTAACGACATAGAAACCCAAAGGACAATTCGAAAGATCAATGAAACCAAGAGCTGGTTCTTTGAGAAAATAAATAAAATTGATAAACCACTAGCAAGACTCACAAAGAAAGAGAGAGAGAACACTTATAAGTCGAATCAGAAATGAAAAGGGGACATCACAACAGAAACGAATGAAATTCAAAAGATCATCAGAAACTACTTTGAAAATCTGTATGCCACGAAACAAGAGAACCTAGAAGAAATGGATAAATTCCTGGATTCCTATAATCTCCCAAGGCTGAACCAAGAAGACCTGGATTTCTTGAATAGTCCTATTAACATCAAGGAAATTGAAACGGTAATCAAAAGTCTTCCCAAAAACAAAAGCCCAGGCCCAGACAGATTCACTAGCGAATTCTTCCAAACGTTTAAAGAGGACCTATTGCTAGTTCTTCTCAAGCTTTTCCAGGAAATTGAAGAAACAGAAACCCTCCCAAACAGTCTCTATGAGGCTCACATCTCCCTAATACCAAAAGCAAACAAGGACACCACAAAAAAAGAAAACTACAGGCCAATATCCCTGATGAACACAGATGTGAAGATTCTCAACAAAATATTAGCAAGCAGAATTCAACAACTCATCAAAAAGATCATACACCACGACCAAGTGGGATTAATCCCGGGGATGCAAGGATGGTTTAATATTCGGAAACCAATCAACATAATCCATCATATCAACAAGAGAAAAGATAAAAATCATATAATCATATCAATAGATGCAGAGAAAGCATTTGACAAGATCCAGCATCCGTTTATGATGAAAACTCTCGCCAAAATGGGTATAGAAGGGACCTTCCTCAATATAGTCAAAGCCATCTACTACAAGCCTACGGCAAGCATCATCCTCAATGGGGAAAAACTAAGACCCTTCCCTCTGAGAACAGGGACAATACAAGGATGCCCACTCCCTCCACTTCTGTTCAATATAGTACTGGAAGTACTTGCAATAGCGATTAGGCAAGACAAAGATATTAAGGCCATTCAGGTAGGAAAGGAAGAAATCAAGCTCTCACTATTCGCTGATGATATGATATTATACTTAGAAAACCCTAAAACCTCTACCAAGAAACTCCTAGAAACAATAGACTCGTATAGTAAAATTGCAGGCTATAAAATCAATACCCGAAAGTCCATGGCTTTCTTATATGCAAATAGTGAGAGAGAAGAAAGTGACATGATAGAAGCTATCCCGTTCACAATTGTCCCTCAAAAAATCAAATACCTCAGAATCAGCTTAACTAAGGAGGTAAAGGACTTGTATAATGAAAACTACAAAACACTACTTCAGGAAATAAAAGAAGACATGAGGAAATGGAAAAATATCCCCTGCTCATGGATTGGAAGAATTAATATTGTCAAAATAGCAATTCTCCCCAAAGCATTGTACAAATTCAATGCGATCCCTATAGGGATACCCTTGTCATTCTTCAAAGAAATGGAGCAAGTGCTCCTGAAATTCATATGGAACAATAAGCCCCCATGAATAGCTAAAGCAATTCTTTGGAAAAAGAAAATGGGAGGAATCAACCTCCCCAACTTCCAACTCTACTACAAAGCGGTAGTCATTAAAACAGCTTGGTACTGGAACAGAGGCAGAGCGGTAGACCAATGGAACAGGGTTGAATACTCTGACACATCCCCCAAATATATGACCATCTAATCTTTGATAAGGGAGCAAAAAAGGCAAAGTGGAGCAAGGAAAGCATGTTTAACAAATTGTGCTGGCAAAACTGGACAGCTACATGCAAAAAAATGGGCTTAGACCTCCACCTATCACCATGTACAAAAGTCAGATCAAAATGGATTAAGGGCCTCAACATCAGATCAGAATCCCTAAGGTACATTGAAGACAAGGTTGGCAAACCCTCCATGACATTGAAGCCAAAGGTATCTCCAAAGCTGACACACCACTGGCCAAGCAAGTGAAAACTGAGATAAATGGGACTATCTCAAACTAAGAAGCTTCTGCACCTCAAGAGAAACAGTGGCCAAAGTACAAAGACAATTTACAGAATGGGAAAGGATATTTATGCAGTACCCATCCGATAAAGGGTTGATAACAAGGATATACAATGCACTGGTTGAACTCCACAAGAAGAAAACTGCCAACCCGATCAAAAAATGGGGTGATGAAATGAACAGAAGCTTTCCTAAAGAAGAAATCCGAATGGCTGAGAGGCACATGAGAAAATGTTCCACATCACTAATCATCAGGGAAATACAGATCAAAACAACCATGAGATATCATCTCACACCACAGAGACTGGCCCACATCCCAAAAAACAAAAGCAACCGGTGTTGGCGTGGATGCGGGGAGAAAGGGACTCTTCTTCACTGCTGGTGGGAATGCCGACTGGTTCAGCCCTTTTGGAAAACAATATGGATGATTCTCAAAAAATTAGAAATTGAGCTTCCATTTGACCCAGCAATACCACTCTTGGGAATATATCCCAGAGAAGCAAAACGGTATAGTAGAGATGGCATATGTATTTCTATGTTCATTGCACCACTGTTTACAATAGCCAGAATCTGGAAAAAAACAGAGTGCTCCAAAACAGATGACTGGTTAAAGAAACTCTGGTACATCTACACAATGGAATACTATGTAGCTGTCAGAAAACATGAAGTCATGAAATTTGCATATAAATGGATCAACATGGAAAGTATCATGTTGAGTGAAATGAGTCAGAAAGAAAGAGACAGACATAGGAAGATTGCACTCATATGTGGAATATAATGTAACTGAGAAGTACAAGTTAGCAACGATGCAACTTCTGGCAGATATCTCTCTGGACTTAGTTACTAAAATACTAAATTACAGAAACCCAAAACTGAGAGGCCGCTAAGTGTGGTCACTCGACCTCATACCTCTTCATCCTCAGCAATGGAAAACAAATTATCTAATGCTTCCTTTTCAGCAGGTCTGACTTTAGGGGAGAGACTCTCCAAACAATAATAGTGAGTTTTGTTGAAATACTGTATGCAATCAAAGTGAAAGTAAAGTGAAATTTATTAGTTACACAGGCGGGGGGGGGGCTAAGGGTGGGGGGCCTAGGGGCGTGGGGGGTTAGGGGTGTGGGGGGGCGGGGTGGAGCTATACTGGGATTCTTGGTGGTGGAATATGAGCACTGGTGAAGGGATGGGTATTCGAGCATTGTATAACTGAGATTTAAACCTGAAAACTTTGTAACTTTCCACATGGTGACTCAATAAAAAATAAAAAAAAAATTCTTTTATTGCATCACCATGTGGAAAGTTACAAAGCTTTCATGTTTAAGTCTCAGTTATACAATGCTTGTCCCAATCATATTTAAATTAAAAAGGAAATAATGAGAAATAGAAAACATTTTGGATCAAACATAAATCTATTTACCACATATCAAAATTCAGACCTCCTCAACAACTCTGCCTAAACTAAAGCAATTCAATTTATCTATTACTGAGTTTATTTTCCATATTCATTAGGCACTTTTAGACTATAGCTTCCTTTTCTCTAAAATTTCCTCAAGTACCTTTTCAATGGATTCTTATCTCGTCTCACCCTCACCGAATTTGTTCTCTTTACTGAAGAGAGAATGGTGTTTCTAAAGGTGTCATTTTACAGAGGTTGTAGCCAAGACCACTAAATAAGGAGAATGCATGTTTACCGCCTCCATACAGCAAATCTATAAAAAAAAAAAAAACTTGGACTGCCTTGCACAGAATTGACCTTGAAACATGGTGAACACAGCTTCTATGTGAAGCACTAGAGGACACTGTTGAGGTAAATTGGAAGGCCTAGAAATATTGTATATCCAGTGGGGCACTCATCTTTCAGGAGCTTATCAGTTTGATGCCTGGCATAGCATGTGCTCCCCCAAGTATCATGAGGAGCAATCTCTGAGCATAGTTAGGTCTATTCCCCCAAAAGCAAAAAAAAACAAAAAAAAAAAACAAACACCAACCAACAAACAAAAAAAGGATAAATAGGAAACAGATACCTCACTAAAAAACAAAACAAACTAAAACAGTATGGGACAACAACTGTGATCAGAGAGAGATTTACGTAATGTAGGACTATCACATGGAGCAGGGATAGGAGATTGCACTGTGTAAACAGCACCCCAGGCCTACAGTCCAATCCATATATTACTGGAATGATCTCTCTCTCTCTCTCTCTCTCTCTCTCTCTCTCTCTCTATCTATCTATCTATCTAATTATAACCTTTATAAGATCAAACCCAAAATAGTACTGTAGCACTGTAGTCCCGTTATTCATCTATTTGCTCAAGTGGGTACCAGTAACATCTCCATTGTGAGACATATACACACACATATATGTATATACATATATATGTATATAATATATATATATATATATATTTCGGGGAGGTCTCACCCAATGTTGCTCAGAGCTACTCCAAGTTCATTCCATATGACAGTAGGCATCCTAGCAAGTTCTTGCCACCTTGCTGGCAGCAGTGCTGGTGAACACTATCATTGTATCACTGTATCACTGTCATGCCATTACTCATTAATTTGCTCAAGTGGGCACCAGTAATGTCTCCATTGTGAGCCTTGTTGTTATTGTTTTTGGCATATTGAATATTCCATGGGTAGCTTGCCAGGCTTTTCAGTGTGGGCAGGATACTCTTGGTAGCTTGCCAGGCTCTCCGAGAGAGATGGAGGAATTGAACCCTGGTCGGCTGTGTGCAAGGCAAATGCCCTACCTACTGTGCTATCACTTCAGCCTGGTGAACACGATATTAAATATCATTTCTATAGTAGCAGGACTTTAGGAAAAATTCTGGGGAATAGTCCACACACCCCTAGTTAAGTAGCTAAGATGATTGTAGAGAGAAAATTTTTAGGAGTGTTTTATCTAGGCAAACAGAACAGAATCCCAATAGTCCACATCTGATTGTTAACAAACCATATCCCTACAGAGAGAAAGAACCTGCAAATGTCCTAAAGATATGCTAGAGCCTGCTGTGCTCTTTAGCTGACTATGGGAGGGACTGCTCCTGAATAGAACCAGAGTATGTCTGCACTCTGTCACTGGTTGGGGCTAAGGTATAGTGTCTTCTAAATTTACTAAAATGGGTTCCTCAGCGACCTCACTCATTGCCACCTAGACCTGCTTGAACAAAGTCACAACCCCTATTATGTTTAAAGAATTTAATTGGTATATGAAAGAATATCTCTACCTCACATACTTTCTTTTTTTTGGGGGGGGAAATCACACCTGATGATGCACAGGGGTTACTCATAGCTTTGCATTCAGGAATTACCTCTGGCGGTGCTCAGAGGACTATATGGGAATTGAATTCGGATTGGCCGCATGCAAGGCAAATGCCTACCCAATGTGCTAGCACTCCAGCCCCCAATATCACATACTTTATTAATTCTCCCATCTACTTTTCACTCATCAGCCACACTGGCCTTCCATAAATATTTCAGGATAATTTTCCATTAGTATGTATTTTTTTGCTTGCTTTTATCCCTGCCTGAGTTTCTGATAAAAATTCTTTACTTTCTTGGTTGGATATTTTCATTAAACATTCTCTCTGCAAATAATTTTTTTCTGTGAACAATAACATTGAACTTTAAAAATAAACTTTAAAAAATTTTATTGTTTACATATTTCAACTTATAATAATTGTGTATTAGCCTTCTGTAGTCATTTTTCACTCTGGTTTAGTTTGGGGTCTACACATCCATGATAAGAGGCTTGTGGTCTGTTCATTTTTAATGGCTGAACTGAAAACTCAAGGGTACAGAATTGCCATATCCTTATCTATTTAAAAGTATTTTCCTAAAACCTTGACAGGATGATTAGTGCTTGTAACAAACTTGAAATAGAAATATCTACATTGAAGACTACTTTATTAATACACTCTATTGTCCTACTGCACTAAATTTTTTTGGTATAAATTGAGAATATTTGATAGATAATTGGGGTTCAGGTGAGTAACCAATGGTCTCTATTATTAATGGTATGCCAGTATAATTGAACTTGTAGACCTAATGCAGATGTGCGCATTTTGCATACCCTTACAGCAAAAGTGAGTTGAGCCTCGAGTCTTAAATGTCTACCTAATTCTGTCACCTCTAGAGAATATAAGGAGGAAAATAATGGCAAACATGAAGTAGCTCAAACTTTCTACTATAATAAATATGCAAGGTTTCGAGATTTGCTGCAAACTTACTCCAAGGGATATGATTAATTGTGTGACATTTTAATTATTAAGCTACCAACCAAGAAAACACAGACTTCTTCTTATCATATTCTCACAAGTAAGATTTATTTTTCTTTTTTTCTCATAAAGAAAAGGAAAATACATTGACTATCCATTCCAATATTCTTGCCTCGATATAATCTAACTGAGCACTCAGTAGGTATGCTTTATTTTACTAAGTTTTTAATATTCATACTAGTTCTTTTTATTTTTTATAAAAATTTTATAAGTTAGACATTATTATAGTGATATTACAAACTAGAACATCAAGGTAGCATAAAATAAGCAAAAGCTATAGTTGTAATAGAGATTCTCCAGATGGAGAGTATTAGTTCTATCTTAAAGACTGTTAAAACACAAATATATTGCTGAGTCTCAAACCTCGGAGTTCTAATTCTGGTGGGTTTAAGTAAATTTTTTAAATTGTATTTCTGCTTTGGGAACCACACGTTGTAACTCATTGCTATGTAGAAACACAATAGTAAAGGAAAAATACCCTATTAATTTTTTAACATTCATTTAATATTTTATTCTCTTTTCCTTCACTCCCAACATGGTGTTATTTAGAAATTTAGATCACTATTAAGGCCATATTCATGATTTCTGACAAAATTGAGTTTTCTCTGTGATCATTAGTAGGGAATATAAGTTATGCCAGAAGAAAGATCCAAGTTCTGTCAATTCAGAATTCACAAGTTTGGATATTCACTGCCTTTTCTATTATGTGTCTCAAACTATGCCAAAAATGTTTTCAATATCACTCACCAGATATTACACAATGAGCTCATGTATATAATGAACAGAAACTCAAAAATGATGCTATCAGACTGCTATTATTCAATTTCCACAGGAAAGATGATATAAAGGAAAATTCCCTTAAGTTGAAGTTCAAAGAAATTAAAAGCCAAACATTTTTCCTGCTCATTTTATGTTTGTTTGTTTCTCTTTCATTTCAGCCAGAGGCATCTTAACAGATGGAGACTGAATTTCTTGCTTCATTTTTCTTTTTTTTTTTTCCAGTAGAATGAATATGGCTTCTCTGAAAGCTCCAAATCTGAATTAATGCAATTCCAATTCTAACTTGGCTTCTCTTTCTTTTCCATAGAGTCTGTTAAAGGGTTTAATAATAAAGGAAATAAAGACAGAACTCTTGAATAGATAGTGAAGATATTTTGAAGATTTTTATTTCACTTGCATTAAGGAAAGAAACTGGCATTCTTATTTCTAGTTCAAAAGAGAGTAAATAAATAGCATGTGAATGAAAAATTGACTTTTCCATACTAGTGGAGGTTTGTCTGAAAATATGCAAACAAATTTATTTTCATTGCTCTCTATTGTCTGTGATTTACAAAATTTTAAACAGTTTAAAGAAAGATAAAGTGAATTGCCGAGTAGACTATGTTCCAACAGTACTTTTTTTCTTATTTTGTTCTGAAGACACCAAGCAAACTGTTTGCATATTTTAAATTTCCTTACAACTTATAGAATAATTAAGATATTTTATAACATATCTATATAATTTTAAAAATACACAGAATTTTTCAGTCCTTAATACAATATTCCAAGCTATGTAATTTTCCTCAAATCCACCATAGAATATAACATATATATCCAATGGTTATTTATGGGTCTAGACTTGAATTAAATCTAGAACAAGGGGATTAAATGATCTTATTCTCAGTTCACTTTATATCAAGAAATTAACTATGAGATTATTTTTTGAGTCATAAATATCTGACATCACTATATGCTGACTTTGTTTCTATTAGTGACTCCAAGTAGAATATCCAATATTTATAACAGAAAGCTCTCTAAGCAAAATGTATTGTTATACATTTCACACAGACAAAATATTCTCCATTTTACCATTCCCAGGATAATATTAATTCATTTTTAGTTGCTGACCTCCACTATGTGAGATTCTATTTGCTTTCCTGCAAATCTTTGAATTCATGGGAAAGCTATTTTATTTTAGTTTTTAGTTTTGGGGCCAGTATTTGAGATATTCAGGGTTACTCCTAGCTGTGCATTTAAGAATTACTTCTTACAGGGTTCAGGGATCCATGTGGAACATCAGGGTTTGAACCGAGATCAGCTGTGTACAAGGCAAGCACATTACCCGCCATGCTATTTCTCCCTCCTGACTTATATGGCTGAACTGAAAAAATTGGAAATGCTATCTTAATACATTCTGTTAGAAGACCAGTCATTTGTGATGGGTTATCATTCCCCAAACTTTGTTGCCTCTCACTATTGGATTTTTTTATGCCATACTTTCTTTAAATACTATTTTTCCTCAAATAATTAGCTTAATTCTTGTGTTTTACTCATATATGCACACTTATTACTAAAAGTAAGTCAAATTATTAATTTTGATCCTTCATTTATTCCTCTCGACATTCACTTTCTTTTTCATTTTAATCAGACTTGGAGGCTCTTCTTTTAGACCCAACCTTTGCCTTCTATAAATTTTATTTTCAAGGTGTTCTTCTGTGGGGGGCCGGGACCCTGGGAAAAGGAGAACTTAGCCATTTCCCCAGACAGGGAGTGTCTACCAAGATATTGTATTCTGAAACAGACATCCTGTACCAAGGGCGAGACCCACAAAGATGACAGGCATATCATGTTCCAGTCTGCTGATTCCTCTTACGCAAATGCCCCGCAAATGCCCCACATGATCCACCCTTGCCCCCTTGCAAAAGCCCTGCCCCTCAGCCTATATATTCTGTATACTTTCCTTCAATAAACGAGACCTTGACAACAGTTCCTTGCTTGATCTCCCTCTTCTTTCTCACCCTTGCTATTTCAGGTAGCGCCTCTTCAGACCCTGGAATAACTTAGTCCTGTGGGACGGGACATTCTTCAATGAAACATATAAAAGCCATGAGTATTCCATCATAAACATTCAATAAAATTATCATCACTTTTCATCTCAGGAATACTTAATACTTGAGTATTAATACTTAATGCTGTCTTATGTTGGAGCATTAGTACAGTGAGTACTTGCCTTGATGAGGCCAACCTGGGTTCTATCCCTGGCATCCCCTAAGGTATTTTGAGCATGCTAAGAGTGATCCATTACCCAGAATGAGGGGTAATCCTTGATTACATTCAGGTATGGCTAAAACCCAAACCAAACAAATAAACCTAAAAGAATAGAAAAAGAATGTCCTTAATTTCCCAAGCCATACTCTTATAATAAGCACATCAGTTAAAATACACACAACAGTTATAGCACTGTTGAGTCATTGTTTAGCAACTGGATTATCAGAATTTCATTTAATTTTTCTTTGCAATTGATTTCTGATTAATGTCTTAAAAGAGGACTTTATGAGTTTTTGAATCTTAGCTACTCTAGAGCCATAATAGAACATCTGAGATTCATTTTGTCTTATTTTCAGCTCTAAAGACCTAATAGCAACTCAATTTTCTCTTCTTTATCTTAGTTCCATACAGTAGGACACCTTTTCTCATTCAATAGATGTAAGATCAACTAATCATATACAATATGGAGAATCAGAACTAGTGCCGAGTATGAGGTCCTTGAGTTATATTATATAAAATTAATAGACATAGTTGCAGATATGTTTGATGTAATAGTTATTTAAAAACCTTAGAGAGTAGTTTGGAGCTCCCAGATGTCTTCTTTTTTCACTCCCCCTTTTAGTCAATCCTTCATTGGTCTTTGTTTGTTTGGGTTTTGTTTGTTTGTTTGTTTGTTTGTTTTGCTTTTTGGGTCACACCCGGTGATGCTCAGGGGTTAGGAATCACTCCTGGTGGTGCTCAGAGGACCATATGGCATGCTGAGAATCAAACCCGGGTCGGCAGCATGCAAGGCAAATGCCCTACCCACTGTGCTGTCGCTCCAGCCCCCAATCCTTCATTGGTCTAGTTCCTCAATATCTGTATGTCTTACGTCTATTGATACCTAGTGCCCTCAACAGCCTGCTGGTCTGTCCCTAATGCTCCATGCTGTCTCTTTACTTTTTTTTCAAAGCCAAATTGGACAGTTTATTATTATTTTTATTATTATTATTATTATTATTATTGAATCACCATGTGGAAAGTTACAAAGCATTCAGGCTTAAGTCTCAGTTATACAATGATCAAACACCCATCCCTTCACCAGTGCACATATTCCACCACCAAGAACCCCAGTATACCTCCCCTCCCACCCCACCCCACCCTGACTGTGTAGCTGATAATTTTCACTTTACTTCCTCTTTACTTTGATTACATTCAATATTTCCACAAAAAAAACTCACTATTATTGTTTGGAGTTTCCCCCCAAAATCAGACCTGCTGAAAAGGAAGCATTTAATAATTTGTTTTCCATTGCTGAGAATGAAGAGATATGAGGTCGCACAGTTTTGAATTTCTGTATTTTAGTAACTAAGTCCAGGGAAATTTCTGCCAGAAATTGTATCGCTGCAAGCTCGTACGTCTCTTTAGTGATCCTTATAAGATGGCAGTCACCACGCCTTCTCCCCCTCACACCCCCCACAAAGGAAAAAGCTGAGAGAGAAAAGCCTTTCCCCTCCTGGGGCGGCATGGGGCCATGGCTTAGTTCACAGTCTAGAGACATTTCTGCAAGAAGCTGCTGGTACCAAAAGTAGTTTAGTTGGCCTCCAGGATCATGGTCATCCTGGAATGGAGAGGCCACACACGTGGCCTCGGCAGAAAGCGGTGCCAGTAACCCTTTACTACTTCTTACTGCTCTTTGTCACTCTGTCTTTTTTTAGTTCTTCAGCCATTTGCATCTGGTGCTTTTCTGCATCTTCCAGGACACAGATAAGTAGTCAAAGAGGGGCTGCTGTCTGTCTAGATTTGAATGTACAGTCCAAGAAAGATCTCAGTATATCTGGATGTAAATGGAGGGTCAATTAGAAAGCTGCCTAAGTCCCCCTTTTATGTCTTAATTTATTCCTTTCCTTAGGCATTTCCATTTTCTGTCTGACCACACATCATGTAGGTTAGATTTAGGATGACAAATTGTAGGCTAGAGAGATAGGACAGCAGTCACCATGTCGCCACTCTGGTAAACCTTGGTTCAATTCCACCAACAAAATATATGTCTTCCCTGAACAGCACCGTGGTTTACTTCCTGAGCAAAGACTTAGGATGCACTTCTGAGCACTGCAAGGTGTGGCAACCCCTCACTCCCATAAACAATAAAAACTCCAATTACATTGATTTAATTACCTGTTACTCCTGGGCTGGAACGATTGCACAGAGGGTAGGGTGTTTGCCCTGCACGCAGCCGACCCAGATTCAATTCCTCCATTCCTCTCGGAGAGCCTGGTATGCTACCGAGACTATCCCGCCCGCACAGCAGAGCCTGGCAAGCTACCCATGGCATCTTCGATAGCCAAAAACAGTAACAACAAGTCTCACAATGGGGATGTTACTGGTGCCCGCTCGAGCAAATTGATGAGCAATGAGATGATAGTGTCTCGTTACTCCTATGCTACCCTTCAGCTTTCACTGTATCAGTTTGATAGATGAGAAAGAGATAAAAATAGAAAGATACAGGGATAAATGAAAATGCTACTCCTTAAGATCTCAACATAGCTCAAGATAAAAATCACTTTATTCTATTAGCCAAATAAGTGTCTTAGTTTACTTTTTTTTTGCCATGCTTCTCTTTGGATTACTTTCAAAAATTGGATTTCAAAGATTGGACTATAAAATACTTGGACTGTATTTTATAACATCCATATTTTTCTAGAAACTTGGTAACCAGAAGTTCAGGGTAAATCTTTTATTTTTTAAAAATTTTACCTCCATCTAAATCTTATTTTTATATAATATATATCTGTTAATTTTATTATCTTATTAAAGTTTTATTGTATCATAATTAACCTACAATCTAGGTCTCTAAATGAAACAACTCAGCAATTTAATAATTAGAACTTATGAAATAAACAAAACAAAGCAGATTGTACAACTGAAGAATTTTCATGATTCTGTTGAGGAAATAATGAAAATGAAAAATATAAAACAAATGTTTCTAGTTAAATATACTTAAAGAGTCTATATAGTACTAATTATATTAAGGCATTTTTTCCAAGAAATTAATAAAAAATTCTTAAGTATTGAGCTGCTAAAACATCCAAGCCTAAAGTTATATCTCCACACTTACTAAAATAAGCTACCAAATGTCTACTTCAGTTCTTTCTTGATCTAAGTCTGCTAAAACCATTTGATTCAGGTATGTCTAGAACCTGATTCTCTGTAGGAATTAAAGAATTTGCTAACACTCAAATAAAAATCTGTTCTTAATTATAAATATCTCATATCATTTCCTCAATATTGTGAACTGACAGGAGAGGGTATAAAATTATTTATTTATTCTTGCTTTATATACTGACAGGAGACGGTATAAAATTATTTACTTATTCTTGCTTTATATACTAACAAAGAAGAATACATATAATATATGGTGCCTAAAATATATATATATATAAATTGGTAGTCAATGATAAATCTTTCAAATGACCAAATAATATCTGGTAATTGACTATTCTGAAAAAGAAAAGGTCTACATATATCAATTGCAAATGAGCTTACATTAGAGATGAAAGAGAGGGCCTCTTGTAGTGTTCCCTTGTTTTTGAAGTTAATTATTACCATTGGTGGAAAGAACTCAGTCTGTCAATATCATCAGATAACTGATGACATTGAATATTACAAATTTACTTCCTCACTAATTGCTGAGAGGAGAAGAGTATACCAATCGGAGATGAGAATACACTATTTTCTCAGTGCAATATTCTACAGATAATATTGTAAATTTTATAATATTGTAATATTGTAAAATTGATAATATTGTAATATTGATAATATTGTCAGATTATTATCAGATAGTCGTTGACAAGATAAAATATTTTATATCCCTGTAAAAGTGTATATTAATTAAATGGAAAGAGAAACATAGTGTTTATTATACTTTCGTAAGTATCAAATTGAAAATTGCATTTTGGATGAAAGTTTGAAGATAGCAAAGTGTTTTCTAGTGTGTTTTTTAGATTAAGGAATTATATTTTAATTTTTAGATGAAGGAGCTATTGGGCGTTTTTTTAAAGAACATAAATCTTTTTAAAGAACATAAATTGGGTTGGAGAGATAATACAGTGGGTAGGGCACTTACCTTAAACACAGTATAGCTGCGTTTTATCCCAGGCATTCCTTATGGTCACTTAAACCCCATCAGACTCGATCCTTGAGCTAAGAGCAAGTCCTGAGCAGTGCCAGGTGTGGTCAAAAAGCATTAAAAAAAAAAAAAAGAAACATTGTCAAGAAAATAAAAATAGGTTGTGTAGACCAAAAGAGATGTCAAGATAAAGGGTGTGATCAAGATATATTTATGGATCATAAGGAGAATTACAAAAAAAAAGGATAGAAGCAAAACTATAAAACAAGAAAAACAGTCTTTACTAAAATTTTTAGATGAAAAACAAAATCTTTAGTTAATTATAAAGACATTTCAGCCATGACAGTCCTATAACTAAGTGAAATCAGTGGTAATTATATGTTATTGATAACTTTCTCTTAGTATACCTTACTCTGAAAATTGTTATGCAAAATATGATAATGATGTTTGTTGTACTTTTTCAACTTTGACCTTTAGAGAATGTTAGAGGCATAGAGTCAATGACTTGTAAAAGGAAACAAGATTCTGCTATACGTATTTTATGTGGTGTGAAATGATACAGGAACATTCAAAACAACTTTCCCTGGCTTCATTGATAGTGCTTTCACGCTTCTTTGTATTCATATACTGCTCAAGCACTGAGGTTCAGAGAAGCAGTTCAATGATTATATTTCTTGAAGTTACAATACTGAAAACAAAATTGAGCTGAGCATATGCACTTTTGATTCATTCATTACACCTCTGCCAATAACATCTTAAAGTTACTTCTTTGTTCATGAAATGTTATACCCCTAAAATAAAATTGCCAAGCTGAGAAATATATTGAGTAACCTCAATATAATTTCCATGGATTCTTCATCTAAGGCTTATTTACTAACAGCAATTTTTAATACTTTTGATAAAGTATGTTGTCAATAGTGTGGTAAGAATTGTCAAAATTGTGTATGATGGTGGTGGTTGTGAGGCAGGGACAGATGATTGAATTTCCTGTTATCAACATAGTAGATTTTTATAATGTATTGGGTGCTTATTTTTAAAGACATAAAAGGAAAAAACTGTTTTCTCTCTGGTAATTTGTAAGTTTCCAGTGTCATTTGCGATGGTGTTCCAAAGGACATTAGTTTTTTCACTATGTAGAGATTAACTAAAAATTAGATGTTCATGCTGAAATACTAGAGAAACACTTCTCAACAGAAGGTCAGACAAAGATTCCATCTTACTTCTAATTGAAAAGTATAAATTATAGCATAAATGACTTCTCCGGATAATTTTGTTGTAATTAATCAACAAGTATATAAAATAATTTACTCCTTTGTGCTCAATTCACATGTAAGGCATTTAAATACTATTATATAGATATTTTTGATATTTCCTTGTTACTAAGTTGATTACTGACAAATTAAACAAAAAAAACTAATTGAAAATAAGTTGTCTCATTGAGTTAGTATATTACAATATCCTAGTGTTCAGAGGCCCCAGCAAGAACATAAGTAAATTTTGAAATTTTGAAAAAAAACAAGCAAATGCCAAGTAAATGGTAGATAGTAGCTTACAGCTCTGAAGTAATATAAATGGAAACAAATTTCAACCTTGTATTTGAGTCTAAGTGCAAATTCCTCTGAGCATTACTGGGAGTGATTCCTGAGGACTGAGCCCTGAGTAATTCCTTTCACTTTTAACTTCCAATGCCTCTCCCTAAAAAGAACCTTAACAACCAGCAAACAAAATAGAATAGGAATCTACTCCACTCTCCAAGTGTGATAACTATATTTTTATTCACTGGGACTCATTTCAATTTGACCTAAGCAGATATTTATTAAGAAAAATAAAAAGGTATGATAGGAATATCTGATTATATGAATTATATATTATATAATCAATATATATATTTTAATTTTTATGGACCTCCGGAATCCAGCCACAGCCATATTCAAGGCCCCTCTTCACATGCTCTCCACATGTTCAGATGAGCCTCACACATGAAGGAACTAGCAGAGGAACCCAGGTGTGCAGGACCCGGGGCTGAGATCTCCAAAGCTGCTCGAATCAGGATTGGGCCTCTTCCACCCAGATTCCCCATTTTCTAGTAGCCTGGCAGTCACACACAGAAACTGTCCCCTGCACAGTGTAATCCCATCAATGGCCAACATCCAGAGACTATAAAACCAAGCGGTCTTTTGACATCTAATAGCCCAGTTCTCCCTCTTGGAGAACCTGGCAAGTTACAGAGTTTATTGCCCACATGGGAGAACCTGGCAAGTCTTAGTGGCATATTCATACCTCAAATATAGTAACAGATATATACATACCTCTCGGAGAACCCGGCAAGCTACCGAGAGTATCCTGCCTGCATTGGCAAGCTATCCGTGGCGTATTCAATATGCCAAAAACAGTAGTGATAGGTATCATTCCCCTGACCCTGAAAGAGCCTCCAATTGTTGGGAAAGACGAGTAAGGAGAGGGTGCTAAGATCTCAGGGCTGAGAGGAATAGAAACATTACTGGTGCCTGCTCAAATAAATCGACAAACAATGGGATGACAGTGACAGTGATAATAAAAAAAGACATGATATGAATCATGTCTTTAAAGTTTATTTGGACTCTTTTACATAAAATTAAATTTTGAAACTAAACAGAGTGAACCTTAGTTTACTTTTGCAGTTTTTCATACCAACTTTCACATTTCCAACTAATAGTACCTCTATAAGTTTTTGACTGACAGCAAAAGAATTTTGTCTAATAGAATATTTTTGTCAAAGCTTTATATGCAGTTGAAAATCCTCTTTACCTGTGGCAGTTTTTCATACTCTATCTGAGAGCCATTTCATAAAACAATGTAGCACTGTAGCACTGCCATCCCACTGTTTATTGATTTGCTTGAGCAGGCAACAGTAACATCTCCACTGTGAGACTTCTTGTTACTGTTTTTGGTATATCAAATATACCACATGTAGATCACCAGGCTCTGTCATGTGGGCAGAATACAGTCAGTAGCTTGTGGGGCTCGTGGAGAGGAACGGAGGAATTGAACTCAGGTCAGCCGTGTGCAAGTCAAATGCCCTACCCACTGTGCTATCGCTCCAGTTCTGCTGTTGCTCCAGTCCAAACAATTTATATTTCCAAAATTTTATATCAGCCTCAACATATCTGCCTAAGAACATTTCTTCCTGAGAACACCGGTAAAATTAAAATCATTATGTTTGCAAGATTTTCTAGACTTTGATATAACTTTGAGATTTTATATGTGAATGATAACAAAGTTGAACACAGATAAAAAATGGGTAGTACTTAGTGTCATAGCCTCCTTGAGAATAAGGAGTCCATTCACTTGGGGAAATGGATCATTGGTTGTGAGTATTACCACAACTTTATATTCTTCATGATATATAAAGTACATTGATCTAGAGTAAGTGTTACAGTCATTTATGTAAAATACTGAAGTTGCTAAGAGCAAGGACAAAATGTTAGGGAGCAGGACACTTTAGAGTTCAGTATTTCCACAGGACATCACAACATACTATGTGTGTATGTGACTTCCCATGTCACACAAGTTTGACTCAAGATAGATCAATGTCCCAAATGTAAAGCCTAAGACTATGATGGTTCTACCAAAAAATAGGTAAAATATACAATAAATTTGGATTTTAAGATGAGTTTCCACTATAATACCAAAAATATGGCAATGAGAGAAAAATAATAAAGGAAGTTAGATTAAACTTAAATTAAGCATTTAAATAAATGGTTGCTTTAAAATAAACTAAAAAATAAAAAGCAAGCCACAAATTCTCTGTCTCTCTGTCTCTGCCTCTCTCTCTCTCTTTCTCTCTATCTCTCCCCCCACCCCAGACCACTCTCTCTTGTTTTTTTTGGTTTTGAACCACACCAGGCTATCCTCTGGGTTTACGCCTGGTTCTGCACTCAAGGATCATTCGTGGCCAGGCTCAGGGACCATATGGAGTGCCAGGAATCAAACCTGGGTTGGTCTCATGCAAAGCAAGCACCCTACTGGCTGTACTATAATTCTGCCCCCAACATTTAAATGGTTGCATTAAAATAAACTAAAAGGGTGAAAAGCAAGCCACAGACTTCTTCGAAAGAATTTTGAAAATTTGTCTGTGAAATGTAAGAGACATTGTATGGCAGGTGAGAAGTTAGTCCTGCAAATAAAGTCAGTCTACTTTGACCAAGTTTCCCCTGCTGAGCACAGAGTCAGAATTAATGCCTAAGAATACCCAGGTGTGGCACCAATACTATTCATCTTAAAGATGTGTGTATGTATAATAAAAAGCATGTACTATGTAAGCAAAAGATCTAATAGCACCTCAAGAAAGAATACACATATAGACAAGTGAGCAGGTGAAAAGATGCTCAATATCATTTGTTACTATGTTTAGACAAATTAAAATGATGAATACAACTACAAATCTATTAGAATTGTTTTCCAAATGGAAGTCTAATGGCTGAAACAATTATTCCTTTTTATTGAATTGCCTTCATGATGCTATTAATTATCAGTTGACTATATTTGTAAGTCTGTTTGGAGCTCTCAATTCATTGGTCAACATTTGCAGTACAATACTGTCTTGATTAATTTGTCTTAAAAGACAAATTTTACCATAAGATTTAAAAATAAAAGTGATGATGATGACCTTCATTCCTTTTACATTTTTGAGTTGATACCAGAGGCCACATTATAGTTCTTTTGATTATTCCACCTTGATATTATTTAATATATGTTCACATCAAAAAAGGATACAATCCTAAAAAATTTATTACCACTTAAAGTTCATAGAATTTTAAACTTATAATGATTCCCTGTATCATCTTTTTCATTCTAATATCTATGACAATAAAATATAACTGATAAATTCTTGATACATATAAAGTGGCTGATTTATCTGAATTCATGCACCTGGAATAGGAAGTAAGTAATTCTTGATGGACTGAGATTATGTTATTTCAAAAGTGGAAGAAAAGTAATTCGTTGTCAAAGTCATTCTGATTCCAGTATGTCAAACAAATTTTAATTTTTTCTTTGAAAGACTCAAACTAAATTTAAAATTTCCAAATTATAATGAACAAGTCCGCTACATGCTACTCTGTACTCACGACATATAGTTAATTAGCTGAATCCACTAAATTCGTTCCGTGGTTACAACATCAAGTAAAACATATTGGATAGGTTAAATATTTAGAAAGGCAAGAAAGATAATCACATTGGTTAATATTGGCAAAAATCCATTCATTATTTAGACAATTTATTTCTCCTTGATTCTGAATTTCTGTGGATTTTTCTCATAATGAGATAGAGATTTCTGGCTGAAATGCTGAAGTTTAAATCCAAATCTCAGCAGTAATTAGAGGAATCTTTTAGTTTGCAAACTTTAGTAGTTTCAAGTCCCCAAGCACTTGAATATTACAGATATAGTATGGAATTGGGGGAATGAGAAGCCATGTTCATAGAGCGAATTCCTTCTGGTATGACTTGCTACAAGAGAACCTTCCATTTAGCACTTTACCTAGAGTAGTAAAAGATATTTTCTATATTTTTATGTGGTCATATTTGACAATTTCTTTTTGTATTTTTTATGATCCTATACACACATCAGTGTAAAATAACTTTCAAAAATATAAAGGGGTCTATTTAACATATTTCAGAAACACCTAGTATTGGAGTCTAAATTTTCAGATAAATGAGCTCCAAGTTTAGTCTCCATCATAGCCTATGGTCCTGCCTTAGTAGAGAGTTTCTACCCAATAGTTTCTATGGTTTACAGTTCTATAAGAATGCTAGTGCACTATGAAATTAACAAACTATGTAAGTGATCTCCTCAATTAAAACAAATTATTTACAATAATGTATAAGAACTATCAGAATCTGATTCTTATCTACCTCCTATTTTCCTCTTCCATTCTTGTTTTCTGGTAACTCATGAACCATGCTGGCCTTCCAAATGTTGCAAATTAGTTCCTCTATTGGAATTCTTTGGTTTGCTTTTTATTTCTGCTCTAATGTTTCACTTACATGATTGTTTAGTGTCATTAAATTATCACTTTATACCTCAAAATGTAATAGCCTCCTAAAAATGAAAGGATTTTATTAGAAAAATAAAATCAATTTGAAAATAAATATTATAATATATAAATATGTGCTTGAAATTGATGATTGATACAAGGTATTTAGATTAGGTAGATTTTGCCTGCACCTTTAATAATAGTATAAATAAATATTATAATGTATTTGAAAGCTATTTTTATTTTGTTTGGAGCCAAACCCAGAGTAACTCATCGCTCATTCTTGGCTCTTCTTTTGGGGATCATTCCTGATGGGGCTTGGGGGACAATATGGGGTGCTAAGAGATCACATCTGGGGTGGTGACATTCAAGGCAAGTTCCATACCCGCTCTTCTCTCTCCAGCCCCAAAAACCCATTTTTGAAGTGTTGTTATCATCCTGTTCTATTACATTTCTTAGTATCAATGGCTTGATAATCGTTTTTACCTTAAGAAGAGAACAATGAGAGAGGCCAGGGAGATAGCAGAAAGTGAGAGGTACATGCTTCGCATATTCAAGTTTGTCTCTTCTGGTAGTAGCTGGCACAAAAATAATTCCATTTCTGGGCACTAGCTTGACCTGTCAAGCCTGCTTGGCTGAGTATTGATTGTAACCAAAAGTGGCCCCTGGACACCTTAAGCACTTTTTGGGAGCCCCTCTACCACAGAGGACTATAAATAAAATTAAATATTAGACATTCGACTGTAAAAATAATTTTCATGAACTAATTTCATAGGCTTAAATTTTCAAAGCCAAAGATTATTTAAAAGAAATTTTTTGTTGTTGTTCTTGTGTTTTTGTTATTTTTGCTTTACATATCAAAATGCAAAGTCCCAAGAGACATATAATTATTGGTAAGCCATGAGTTGATTGTTCTGATGCAGAGAGATAAGGAGCAGCTCTCAGCATTATTTGGAGACAGGAAGAGAGTGAGTATGGTGACTCTGATGGAGTGGAATATTAAGGAGAGACATTAGTGAACCAACTGGTCAAGAGGTGTGCATGGGACCCCATCCTTTGCTCAATGACTATATGGCATCATTCATAGCTCTCAGAATTTTCTCTAGCAGACTTACCACTTACACCAAGTTACTATTGAGTAATTCAATTTTAGCAATTTCTTCCTTAAGACCATGTTAACTCCCCCATGTATCATTTGTTTCTTAAATAAATAACAGATTGGTATACAGGCAGATGGAATAACTAGCTAAAAAAAAATCATAATTTGTCACCTATGCTGGCTCTGACCAACCACTTTATGGTTATATTCATTATTCTGGTGATGTCTTCCTCCTTCCTCCTCCCGCCTCCTCCTCCTTCCTTTCTTTATTTCCTCATTCACTATCTCCTTGTCTCCTGGGTTACACCCAGTGATTCTCAGGGTTAACTTCTGGCTATGCACTTAGGGATCACTCCTGTGTACATTGAGAGGACCACGTGAAGTCCGGTTGGGCTCATGCAAGGCAAGCCCAACCCACTATGATATCACTCCAGCCCCACCTTTTTTTTTTTTTTTTCAGTGGTGGATGACAGAGTTATCTCCAGTTTCATCCCAGGTTAGAACAAATATTAAAATGATCCTCAATGTGTAGTTAAACAATTAATGTCAGTTAAGAATATTAAAATCTGCCACCAGTACTCATCAATACACTGGCTCAACTCTTCACACGCTACCTGTCTGAATGCAAGGTTCCGTCACAGAGGAAAACCAGTAGGACCATTCTGTTGTACAAGAAGGGAGACATCCACAAAATCGGCAACTATCGCCCAATCTGCCTGCTGTCTGTAATGTACACTCGAGTCATCCTGAATAGAATAGGCAGAACACTAGACAAAGGACAACCATGTGAGCAAGCCGGGTTCCGAAGGGGATTCAGCATGATAGACCGTATCCACACAGTGACCAAACTCATTGAAGTTTCTTGAGAGTTCAAGATGCTGCTCTATCTAACATTCATCGACTTAAAGGAGGCCTTTGATTCTGTTGAGACTTAAGCTGTCATCAAAGCCCTGGCCAAACAGGGTGTCCAAACTCAGTATATCGAAATCCTCTGTGAGCTGTATTGTGGATTCACCACCAGGATCTCACCATTCTACAAGGAAGTGATCATTGATGTAAAGAGAGGGGTGTGGCAGGGTGAACCATTTCACCGAAACTCTTCAGTGCTGCCCTTGAGAACATCATGTGACAACTGGAATGGGAAGGAATGGGAGTGAAGATAGACGGTCGGCAATTACACCACCTCCGCTTTGCTGATGACATCATTCTTATAACATCAAACATTAGACAGGTGGCACAAATGCTGGCAGACTTCGACCAAGAGTGTGGAAAGGTCAGATTGCAGCTGAATCTCAACAAGACAATGTTCATGAAAAATGAACTGGTCCCTGAGGCTCCATTTGCTCTCAATGAAACGAACATCTCCAAATGCAGCAGCTATGTGTACCTGGGTCGAGAAATCAACATGAGGAATGACTTGGTGCCAGAACTGCGCAGGAGGAAGAGAGCAGCGTGGAATGCCTTCAAGAACCTCGAAGAAGTGGTTAAGAGAACGAAGAACCTCCGACTCGGCACATCTTTTCGATTCCACTGTTCTTTTTGTACTAACATATGCCTCAGAGACCTGGGCCCTAAACAAACAGGATGAGAATGCTATTAGGGTATCCCAAAGAGGAATCGAAAGAGCTATGCTGGGAATATCATGTCTCACTCAAGTGAGAGAAGGAATCCGGAGTTCTGACCTCCATCGACAGTCAAAAATCAGGGACGCTGTCTCGTTTTCCAAGGTATCAAAAATCGAATGTGCCGGTCATGTAATGCGATTCAGAGACGACCGCTGGACTAGAGCTGTTACCGACTGGATTCCATGGGACGTCAGAAGACCTCGTGGCTGCTCACCAACTAGATGGTCAGATTTCTTCCTCAAATCCCTGAATGAACGATTTGAAGCTCTTCCTGTGCCTGGAGCAAACAGATACCATTGGGCTGCACTAGCACGTGACAGGGACAAATGGAGACATTACTGGAACCCGCTCGAGCAAATTAAGATCAACGGGATGACAAGTGATACAAGTGATACACGTGAAGAATATGGGGTTAAGGGGCTGCTCAAGGAAGAGTGAAGACCTGAGTTTATATAAAGAAAACTCTGGTTTATGAGTCCAGCCCAGAAAAAAAATAATAAAAATGATGTGCTAGGGAAAGTTGAATACATATCTCTGCATTCTTATTTTTTCAAAGTTGTAAATTGGGTCCAATGATCCCAACATTCCAGTATTTACCATATTGATATTATGGGGCCAGTAACATAATTTATATATGTATTGCACTGTAGCACTCTCTTCCCATTGTTCATCCATTTGCTCAAGCAAATTGTCACCACAAACATCTCATTGTGAGACTTGTGTTACTGTTTTTGGCATATCGAATACGCCACTGGTAGCTTGTCAGGCTTTGCTGTGTGGGTGGGATACTCGAAGTAGCTTGCCAGGCTCTCCGACAGTGATAGAGCAATTGAACCTGGGTCGGCCGAATGCAAGGCAAACGCCCTACCTGCTGTTCTATCACTCAAGTCCATATATGTGTTATAAATAAAAAAAATTACTATAAGGTTAATAGTTTATGTGTTTGGCATTAGTAACCACTAAAGCTAGATAAACTCCATTTTCATTGCTCAACAAAGAGATAGGGATGTGAAATACAAGTAATAACAACAGCCAACAAAGAATCTAATAAAAAATGCATAGAAAAATAGATAGAGATTGAGTTCCCTCCTTTGATTTAATTGGCTCACCTGCAATGCAACCAATCCTTTCATTTGTGTCTTCTTCTTAATTATCACTAATTTCTCATCCAAAAGACCCAGCTTCCATGAATTACCCATGGAAACAGATGAAGCAAATGAGTTGTGTGAGGCACAGTCTCTTTGTTTCATGCACTCAGAAATCAGCTGCTCTCCCAGAGAACAACCCGTCAACAAATAAAGGAGGTGACGTTTTAAGTAGAATTCATCTAGGAAGTGCCAGCTCCCTGATGGCATGTCATAAACAGGTGGCTCTCATTTTCCATTAACCTTCAGAAGTCACCAAAAACATAACATAACATAACATAACATTTCAATTCAACCACAGTCAAGAATGAATGTTCATTTTATGATCTCTTTAAACATTTGTGGATGAGCAAGGAGAGGTGAATTTAACTGCCTGCTGTCCTTTTTATAGCCTTTTGCAGAAGTACAATCCCAAACTGATGGACAATGGCACAAAGGGGCACTAACACTACATTGTGGATGTGTGTATCTTATTATTCAGACTTTATCTCAAAGAGATGTCTCAGCGTCTTTAAAGGGAATGCAGAGCATTTTCAGAGCAGAATGACAGCGCTTGAAATGGTAAAGAATGTTCTATGAAATGTTGAAGACACAGGTACTTGGAGACTATCAATCAATGTAATTGCTATTACTAATTATTCAATATGTTGTCCTACATATTTTTATCATTTAAATTGTTCTACGAAACCATACAATTTGCATTACAGGGGCTGGAGCGATAGCACAGTGGGTAGGGTGTTTGCCTTGCACCCAGTCAACCCGAGTTCTATTCCCAGCATCCTATATGGTCCCCTGAGCACTGCCAGGAGTAATTCCTGAGTGCATGAGCTAGGAGTAACCCCTGTGCATCACTGGGTGTGACCCAAAAAGCAAAAAAAAAAAATTCATTACATATAAGAAACTTGAATTTATGATAATCCTTTTACTACATGTATCTTACATAATAGAATACTTTACCAGAGTTTAGCAAATCCAAAGATGTGAGAGAGAAAATGATAGTTTTAATGAGAAATAGGGAATATCCAGCAATAATTCTTTTTTTTTTTCTTTTTGGGTCACACCTGGCGATTCACAGGGGTTACTCCTGGCTCTGCATTCAGGAATCACTCCTGGTGGTGCTCAGGGGACCATATGGGATGCTGGGAATCGAACCTGGGTCGGCCACGTGCAAAGCAAACCCCCTACCTGCTGTGCTATTGCTCCAGCCCCTATCCAGCAATAATTTTTTTATCAGCAAGCTTTAATCAGCAATTTATGTTCATAATCAAAAAAATCTAAGAAAATGCAAAATCCCTTAAATAGTTTTTAAAATGTTTAAAAATGTTATCAGATGAAGGAGGCCATCTTTAGCTTAGAGTTTTAAACCTAGTTTGTAAGAGGTAATAGTTAATTTGCCTTTAATATTTTAAAGGAAAACCCAAGTTAAGATTGAAGTACACTATCTTCTTGTCATGTTAGAATACTATTTCATATCATTGGTAGCTCTAAATATGACCTCTTCACTCTAAGAAATCTCAGCTCTGGGCCTTTAATATAAAGTGATCAGTTGATTGAATTTAGAAAGTACCTAAACACAGCTTAAAATATTAAGTTTCCCTTAGAGTAAATCCCTTTTAAAAAGAATATTATTGGGGCTAGAGAAAGAATACAGTGGGTAAGGATCTTGCCTTGCTGGTGAACCAACCTGGGTTTGATTCCTGGCATCTCATATGGCTCCTTGAGCCTCACCAGGAATGATCTTTGAGTGCAGAGAATAAGCCCTTATCAGAGTTAAAAATGGCTCCAAAACAAAAAAAAAGTGAAATCTATAAAATCTTTAACATTTATTGTGTTCTATTCCTGCTAAATGCTGTAACCTTTGCTCTATCAGTTATTAGCATCAGTATTCTGAATAAGTTTCAGTTTTTCCATATACACATTGAATATTCAGAATAACATAATTGGGGCTGGGGGCATAGCTAAAGTGTGGAACACAGGTTTTTATTGTGAAAAGCCATGAGTTTGAGCCTCAGTTCTGAGCACTAAACTGTCAGTTTGATCCCACATACCCATATATATATCAATAGGAGTGGTTGATGGGTCCCCTGGATACCACTGGAAGCCCCACTGTCACATCTAGTGAAAGCTTCTATTGTTATTGCTATTATTATGTTATTTTATTAATAATTCCCACAATGCTGCCTGTCATTACGAATTATTGGTAAAAATCTATAGAACATGACTTTTGAGTAGCCTGGAATATTTATGTCAGTCTGAGTTCTACCAAATGCTAGCTGTTTCTAAATATTATAGTTCCTGTGGATATTTTTAAAAATTAGTTTTTTAAATACTGTTTTATTAGGTTTATTAATATTATATGGTCCTTTTAAAATCTGTTTTTGTAATTCTTTTGTAAAGTCTCTATAGACTTTTCAATATCATTCAACTTTTGTAATGTAATTAATCAAACTCGCAGCCATAATACTTCTGTTCCCTGGCCTGATTGGCACTATTCTGATCTGGTGACACCCTCTCTTTTCCTTTTGAGGCCTTTAAAGCTTATATTCTATAGGAAATTTGAAGGCAAGATTCTGAAACAATATTCATCTCTCCTATTCACCTGATGACTCATCATATTCTTGCAGTATAATGATGATTTTGTGAAGAAACTTCTCTTTAATTCCCTCTAATGTTTCCTGGGGTCATCCTATATTACTAGAGTAAACATAAGCTTTGTGATTCAGAGTTAGTCCCAATTTATATCTATTTATCCAATCTGAATTATTAATGCTGAATTCTTTCACTCTCAATATAAGATTTTATAATAAATTTTACAGTTGCATTGCAAAATAGGTTTTTATGAATATACATTGCAATTATAATATATGGCTCCATAAAACATCAAGTATATTTCAGTTGCATGATTGTGCACTTATTTATATATATTGTATTATTTTAGTTGTAGTGTTTTTTCTTTATATTAACAGAATTTCAATAGAGATGATTTTTCCATTATGGTAAAGAAGGGAAGGAGAAAAAAATGTGAGAGAAAGAAAAGAGAAGAAATTCTGAAATCTGCTAATAGTCACTTTTTCAGACTTTTGAATTAAAATTAACTATATAAATCATTACCAGAAAAAGCATCATTTACTTCAAAATTCAATTTCAAGGTAAAATAACATCTCTGAAAATGTAATCATCAATTATTACTGCTGAGAACAAAACTTACTCATTTTTTATACTGTCCATCTCATTTGAAAAGTTACTTAAGTATTTGTAAAGTGATTTGATACTTTTTTGATAACTCTAAACAAAAAAATTGAAATTGGGAAACCAAGTCAGATGTTACCATAATATTTATTATTTTAAACATTAAAGTCTAATGACGTGTTCTTCTAAAATCACAGAAGTTCAATTGTTACAGGAAAGCCTAAAACCACAAATTTTCCGGAAATAGGCAGGTAGAAATCTACATATTAAAAATATATAAAAGAATAGCTCATAAGATTATTATTTTCTCACGTTTTATGCTCTTCAAGATATGAGGGTGATCACTGGATTTCTATATAAGGTTAGTCACAGTTCATCCAAATGAAGTTCTACTCATCATTATTTGGACCAATGGTTCCCTCTACAGTCACTGATGTAATTCCCACCAGCACACTGTGATGAAGTTTCCACTGTGCTGAAACCAAAAGAGAAAGCAATTATATCATTTTTAAAAAATAGAAGTCAACAGGAGTGGGAGATATAGTATGGCGGGTGGAGAGATTTTCTTTCATGTGACTGACTGGAGTTCAATCCCCCAAATCTCAAATGGTCCCCAGAGCACCACCAGGAGTAATTTCTAAGCATAGAGTGAGGAGTAACCACTGAACATGGCTGGGTGTTGCTCAAAATAAAAAACAAAAACAAACAAACAAGAAACAGAAGCTAGCAATATCCATGATTGGAAAGCGGGGGAAAAAAGAATGTTAGGGAAGGAAGAAACATTTTAGGAAGTAGAATCTACATTTTGTTGTTGATTTAAATTTCTAATCACCAAATTTCATGCCCCCAGTTCCACTAAGGAAATCTATTTCAGGGGCTGAAGAGATATCACAGGGGTAAGGTGCAGGCTTGTACAGTCTATCCTGGTTAGATCCCTATCACCAGTGCTTCCACAATAATCACAGGTGGGGCTGGAGCGATAGCACAGCGGGTAGGGCGTTTGCCTTGCATACGGCCGACCCGGGTTCGAATCCCAGCATCCCATATGGTCCCCTGAGCACCGCCAGGGGTAATTCCTGAGTGCAGAGCCAGGAGTAACCCCTGTGCATCGCCAGGTGTAACCCCCCTCAAAAAAAAGCAAAAAAAAAAATAATCACAGGTGCAGCTGTGAAGACCACCAAGCATCTGCTGGGTGGCTTTGGAGCCTCCACCCTGCAATTACAGTGGAGTGGCCACAATAATGGCAGGCACTGCAGGTTCTGAGCAGCACCACATCCTCTCACCCATGTATTGAATCTCAGGTCTTGTTGTCTGAGAATCATCAGAAGGAAACCCTAAATCCCTGGAGTACCACTTAGGAGTCCCGAATGAAAAAGCATATATATGAATGAAAATCATCATCATCATCCCATTGATGGTCGAATTTCTTGAGTGGTCTCAGTAACGTCCCCACTCGTCCTAGCCCTGAGAATTTAGAAGCCTCTCTTTACTCATCCTTTCAAACAGTGCTACATTGGAGGCTCTATCAGGGTCAGGAGACCTATGAGTGAAAAATATATATATTTTTTATATATTTATATATGTGATATATATATGAGTGAATATATGTGTATATATATTCAACAGATGTTGCAATTGAAAAACTGTTCAACTACAACCAAATTTGATTATTTGGTCCACACTGCCAATACTTTAATTATTTCATGTATTTTTTTAAAAAATATTATAAAATGTCTTACAAGCTACAAAATCAGGAATGTTCTGTCTAGACTATGTTTCAAAGGCTGTAACTTTCACTCACTTAGCCTCTCACTATCAACTCTACCATACTGTCAACCTACATATGGTGCTTCTTTCAGTCCAGCAGCCACTCTATATTGTAGACGGTTTTCATAAAAATGTTATAAATATTAGCATTGTAAACAACACTGTGAAGAGCAGTTTCTGTTAACACAACAACAAATGGAGAACTTCACATTTTTTTTTTTTGCTTTTTGGGTCACACCCAGCTATGCTCAGGGGTTACTCCTGGCTTTGCACTCAGGAATTACTCCTGGCGGTGCTTGGGGGACCATATGGGATGCCGGGGATCGAACCTGGGTCGGCCGCGTGCAGGGCGAACGCCCTACCCACTGTGCTATCGCTCCGGCCCTATCTTCACATATTTATTTTTATACAAGGTAATTATTTCTAGGAATCATGTTTTGTCACTTATTTTTCTTTTGTTTCTATGATTTCACCTTTATGGAAGTTTACTGAAGTGAACTTGAAATTTATAGGGCTCGAGAGACAGTACAGGAGGTAAGGATCTTACCTGACATATTTCCAATCCCAGTTCAATCTCTAGCACCACATTTGGTGCCTCAAGCTCCATCAAGAGTGACCCCTGAACACAGAGCCAGGAGTAAGCCCTGATCACAGATAGGTGTGATCCAAATCTCTCCCTTCAAAAAAAAAAAAACGTAGAACATATATTTGAAAAGAAAATCAGCTATACAGTTGTAACTTCCAGGGGAACATTGATGGCCAATTTTCATCCTAGCTCCTTTTCCCTATCCAAAACTTAGGAACTTGGCCTGACTGAGAATTGCAGTCATGATGGGCCTCTTGTTCTTTGTAATTCTTTCCTTGGCTGGTGCCATGGATATTTAAGAAGTCAGTTACTTTACTTTCTTCCCAATATTTAAATATGTTTAATTTATTCATAATTGATAAGTGCACTTATAGATTTTGTTTAATATTGGAGTAGTTCCAAGAATAAATGCACTAGTCTAGTTAGAAAGAGACTACTATAAAAGGGTATGCTCAGTCTATGAGAAGCAAGTTTGTTTTTTAAGGCCAAGATGCTGTGGGTCAGAGAAGTAGGACTTTGGCTGCCTATTTTAGTATTAACAATAATCAAAATAGCATTCCTATGTGTTCTCAATTAAGCTGTCACTGTCACTGTCATCCCGTTGCTCATCGATTTGTTCGAGCGGGCACCAGTAACGTCTCTCATTGAGAGACTTATTGTTACTGATTTTCACATATCCAATACGCACAGGTAGCTTGCCAGTTAAGCTAAACGTAGGAAACTCTTTCGTTCATTATGAATCCTTGACTTCTGTTTTCTTAGTGCATTTTCTTTATAAAATTGGCTTATAAATCTTTTTTCTCTTCGTAGGTTGTCAGAGTCTGGTGTCAAGAAGGAAAGAGGATCTGGTGGTACTCTGCTCCCTGGTGACCAGTGTCCAGTCAGTCCCACAGAGATAGCTATCTGTCTACTCTCAAGTCTGCTTGATTACAAAGCCTGAGGACTTGTGCCTCTAACCATGGAATTTTAAGCTCAGAAATGCTGTGGAAGTTGCTTTAGAGATAGTACTCTTTTTGGAGGAGGAGAGAAAAGGGTTTGCCCTCACCCAAACACCAAATTCCTGTCATTGTTATGAAAGATAGCATATATACAGAAAATTACAGGATTTATAAAATTGAAAGTACACACAAAAAGTATGGTGCATGAATGCACCAAAAACAAAAGCACTTAAGAAGTTTGGTAGTGGAGATTTTGTAGGATGACTTAATGAAGGGCAAATGTTCATGAGAGGGTGAACTATGTAGTATGATCTGTGTGATTCTGGGACAGTGGTGTGGGGTCACAGTGCATACTGCAATTACAGTCTTGCTTGTAGATTGCGTATATCTTTAACATCAATTTAGGAAGAAAGAGAGCATATGAGATTGGCGTTTTGGCCTTAATGAAAGAAAATGTGAAATCAAGATTAGGGTTATTTTCTTTCTGAGTACAGACTGGTAACCGACTGCAACTTATTCTGAGCTCTTTGATTTTTCAGAAGCTGGCAAGAGCAAGAATAGCAATAAGTCAGTTCTGGATATTTCTACCTCTCAGTAATCTTCTATGCTGTCTCTCCTACCTCACTGACAAGGTGGAAATATTCTTGCAGCCATCCCTTGGAAAGGTACTCATCAAAGAGGACAAGACTGTCACAAGTCCCAGTCACTGTAGGAGAGTAGAATCTAACTTAGATTAGCATCTATTAGGCAATATAGATGATCTGATTATAGTCTACTGCACAAATATTTCTAGTATTTTCTAGTAGTTCACCCCAGTGTTTGCTCCTGTTTCTGAAAAAAATTAAGCTTATCTTTTTCCCTCGCTTCAATAGTAGCATACAGTAGTCCTTGATTGCTTAACTTACCCAATGCAATTTATCTTTGACTAAATTCATGAACTGTATGATCCCAGAACAACTAGTTTGGAAACTAGTGGGAGTAGGTTAAATATAGACTAGTACGATGTTTGTAGAAATTTGACAATTTCTATAATCTGGGTCATTACCTTCTGTTTTTCTGTAAAGTCAAAAAGTTTTGGTATCTCTGCTAGGTTGCCAAATATCCACAACATGAAATAATTAATATACATATAAATTAATATACATATTAAACTATAATATGATAAATATATATGAGGTAGTACACTTCAATATTCATATAGATTTTTTCATAATGCTCTTTCCTACCTACCCTTGTTTGTTCCTTCTTACAGACCAGTTGTAAAACTCTATTTCAAAATTCTATAGTTTTTCCCATCTATCAATACTTAGAGCACATTTTGTAAAGCTTGAATAATTCAGTAAGAATTTTTTACTTTATTAACTAGGTATAAAAAAATGTAACATAAACATTTCCAAGACATTTATACTGGCCTTATTTAGGAACAAAGTTAGGATGTAAATGTTGAAATGCAAACTTAGAACAATTTGCTCCTTAGGTTTGGACTCGCATTATTTTCATTTTGATTTATTTTTTCCAACCAGTCCTAAGAGAATATCATTGTACCTTTCTTTCTTTCCAAAAGGACAAAAACTTTAAATGTTGCTTTTTCTTTCATAAGTGAAAAATTTTTTCCAATGTTTTCCCCTAGGGAGACCAAAAGGAAAACTAACAGTACAATTGAACGTAATGACAGAATAAAATACCATAGTCATCTAATTTGTTCTTTTCATACTGAAAATTTATTAGAATTTATATTATATATACTGATCAACTGTTCCTGTTTAAGTCAAATAATCTGGAGCTCTTTATGCATCAGTCTCCAAGTCCCCAAGAACATATTTAATTAAAATTTACTGGAAATTAAATTACAAAGTTATTTATTAACAGGGACTATTAACATAGTACAGTGACCACGCTTCTTGTTTTGCATGTGCAGACCAAAGTTTGGTCCTGATACCAGAAGTGATTCCACAGTCCAGAGTCAAAAGAAAACCCTCAGCACAAAATGATGTGTCTTAAAGCCAAATCAACAAACACCCCCTCCTCGGCCCCACCCCAAACAAAAGTATTAATTTATGAAATATAAGTCACAGTGGTTAGCCAACTTAAAGGTGCAAAAATCAATACCACTGGATATCACTTGAAAATGGCAATTCTGGTGTAAAGAAGATAGACTTTTTGAGAATACATGCTGGGCCAGAACTTAATTTTCAGGGAATACCATGAGAAAATTTAGTACAAAATGAAATGTTAGACTTAGTTCATCATTCTAAAGTTTTAAAATTAAAATTGACTAGATGAAGAGAAAAGTAGACAGATGCAAAAATCGCTAATTAGTTGAATTAGACTCTTTAAATGTTAGCAAATTCATCTTCATTTCAGCTAAATAGTACGTATCTCTCATTTTGAGTTCCAAGGATCTTACAGTACTATCTGTTCTAACATTAAATGATTACTTTGAAAATATAATTAAGACATCTAGCAGAGAACAACATTCTTTATTCTTCTTCCTACCTCCTTTTTTTGCCTTAAAAAAATTCATTTTTGACAGTTGGCTTACCATCTGTTTCAGCAGGGCAAAAGTGTAAAAGTTTGTGATATTTTTCAATGGAAGAAGCTGATTATAGATAACACATTATTTCCAGAAAATTTTCTTGAAATAAAGTTTTCTCATTAAAACATTAACAAAGTGGTTGGTCTGAAAAGAAATGCCAAGAATAGATCCGGAAAACTTGTCCCCAAGGTAGTCACTTATTTTTTTGTTTTAAAGGTCTCTTCAGCTTTAAAATAATTAAGAAAAATGAAGGAATAATAGAATGCAAAACACCCCTAACTTTTAAATGCTACTTTACTGATTTTGAGTGCCCAACATTTAACACACCATTATTACCATAGGAAGTCTCACTATAATAAAGGGTTGACCTATGATAACTGGAAAATTATTTGTTGGTTTCATGGACACTTCACAATCACACAATTACAATATCCCGTTAATCACTGATTTCTTGGACGGGCTCAGTAACATCTCATTTCATCTTTTCCCTGAGATCTTAGAAGTCTATTTTGACTTGACCTTCCTAGTGATGTTGCACTGGGGGCTCTTCAGTGTCAGGGAAATGAGATCCAGCTTGTTACTGGATTTTGCATATGAATACACCGTGGGGAGCTTGCAAGGCTGTCCCATGGGGGCAGGAAACTCTCAGAAGATTGCCAGTTTCTCCTAGAGGGAGAAGTAGGCTCAAGATATCAAGTGGCCACGCGCTTCTGAGAGCTTGCTTTTAAGTCTCTGGATGTTGACCGTTGATGGGATTACACACACCTGGGTTCCTCTGCCGGTACCTTCATGCATGAGGCCTGTCCAAACGTGTAGAGAGGAGCCTCCAGCATGGCTGCAGCTAGGTTCCAATGGTCTTGGGCCGCCAGGAGCTCTGCTTGGGGTGGGGAGGGAAGCTGGAGCCCATCCCCTCCGAGTGGCCCCAGGGAAGACAGCCAGGCGTGCGGGCAAGAGACTCTCTGCCCCATGGACACTTAATGAGAAAAAATATAGAGCAATTGCAATTCTTTCATTATTTGCGGGCTACATTTGGCATTGAGTAAGAGCTCCTGCCAGCTCAGTGTTCAGTGGTTACTCCCAGCCATGTTTGAGATTAAACCCAGTCCTGCAGTGTACAGAACATGTGATCTAGCCCTCTTTTGATGATTTTTATATTGTTTTAATTTAGTCACCATGAAATTACAAAGTTATTCATGATTCGGTTTCGGGTATACAATTTTTCAACACTGACCCCTTCACTATTGTCCACCTCCCTCCATCCCCGGATTCACTTCCCCACCCCGAGTGAAAGCAGCCTGGTGCAGAGTTTGGTGGCATGGTTATGGGTTATGTGTGTGTGTGTGTGTGTGTGTGTGTGTGTGTGTGTGTGTGTGTATATATATACATATATATATATATATTATCATCATCATCATCCTGTTCGTTGTCAAATTTCTCAAGTGGGTACCAGTAATGTCTCCATTAGTCCTAGCCTGAGATTTTAGCAGCCTCTCTTTACTTGTCCTTTCCAATGGTGCTGCATTGGAGGCTTTTTCAGGGTCAGGGGAATGAGACCCATCATATATATGTTTTATATATATGTATATATATGTATACATGTGCTTGACAGTTATACTGCAAATGTATATATGTACACATATATTTGCAATATGATTTTTAGTACAATTTCTGATAGGGTTTCATACATAACTACCATCTTTCATCTTTTTGAACCATTTCTCTGGCCCCTATATTGCAATTCTTCCTGACATCTTTCTGTGATTACTAGCAAACATAATTTATTTTAAGTCATATGGAAAATATACATAGTGAATACATGTAGTCCACTTTCAGATAGAAAAGTGTACATTTACTTTTCTTAGTTTCATTTTTCTATCCAATATTTCCTTTTGGTCATTGTTGGTGCTTTGTTTTGGGGTCACACCCTGCAGTGTTTATAGATCACTCCTGGTGGCACTCAGAGGACTATATACTTTCTGTATATGAAGGATGTGTTTTAGCCTGTTGAGCTATCTCTCTGCTCATGCAGTAATATTTCAAATAGATCTCAAGGAGAATGCTTTTTATTTTTGGTCTTGATAAATGGTTCATCAAGTACATAATCAAAATCACATGGTAGAATTCTGGCAAACAATGTCAGAGTGAGATTATTTAATAAATCACAATGGAACAGACACTGAGAATTTTATGAGAAGATGTTTGTACTAGATTACTAGACTACCCTAGCGACTTATTCCTGTAATTAACTATTGATTCCAATTTTAAGTTATTTAAAATAGTATTAATTTTGAATCACTGATATGAGTAATATTCTAATTTTATTTTTTTTTGCTGCCAACCCATCCCAGACTGATGCAATAGACCAATATTTTATATCCTTTGCACAGCTTCTCAGTAACAATTTTTTCTCTCTTACTCAGATACATTTTAAAACTATATTCTATAAGTAGGATTCTTCATACCAAGGAGAAGTGTATTTACTTTTATTCTCTTATCAGTGCTGACAGAGGAGAATTTTCATTGCTCCTCTCCAAGAAAGATTTCTAGATGGATCCCCTGACCTTAGTTAATTATAAAATAAGTACTTCTCTTTCTTTAAGTGCACTCTTGGCCAGCAGGGATCATACTGGAAGAAACCACACCCTAGAAGCTATTGCTCTCTCTCTCTCTGGGAAGTCTCCACTGGTGTGAAGAACGTTATTACTTTGCCCTCTTAGTTGCTTCTCTCCAAGATAAATAAACTCAATTCCTTTCATCTTTTATTTCTAGCTTTCTTTTCAAAACTTTGCCATTTTCTTTTTGTATGAGACTTTCAAAAACAATCTTTCACTGAGCTCTACAATTAATATATCCATCTATATCTGTATCCAATCCAATAGGAAAAATAAATGTGATATATCTTTTCAGTATATTCAAGAGCATTAAATATTGTCTGCAACATACATATATGCATGTATTTTATAATATATGCATTTGGTTGTACATGTATAGACATATTAATATTATTTTCCCCTAACAATAAAAATTGTCATGTTCTTAGCATTATACAATGTATATTGTGCAAAATAAAGTGAGAATATTTACTTTTGTCCCTGTTGACCTTCTGTGTATATCTAATGTATATTTAATGAACTAATATGGATCAGAAACCTTTAGTCAACCTTTCATTAAATTCTGTTAGCTCAACTAAAGTATACAAATAATTAAAAAAGAAATCTGATAACAATGGAGGTAAGACAAATAAATCAAAATTTATTCTTCTGCTAATGTACAAACACTCCTTAGTGAAGACAAAGTAAACTCTCTGTGGTCAACTAAAGGTCATTGTACCTTGTACCACTTACATTTATTTATGTCTTTGGTACCAGCAAAGTCCTTGAGAAGATTGAAGGGATGAATTGTGTTTTATGAGGTAAGGTATAATAGGAATCTAAATCCTACTTAGAAGACTAGATAACCAAGACATGATATAAGAAAAGAAAAATGCTATTCATACAAACCTGAATGCCCTTACACTGCCTTAAGTCTATTCTAAAGTAATATTTTAACTTAACTTCAAATGTTTTAAATTGTTAATAGCTTTTAAATTGTATATAAATATAAAAATATGCAAGAAAGGATCCTAAAATGTAGCTAGACATTCAACAATGTCCTCATGTACAAACAAAGAGGAAGAGTATGTACAATGAGTGGGAGAAAAGAGAGAAAGGAAGTGGCTGTGTTTGATTACAGGACTTTTTAAAATTTTTTTTTTGCTTTTGGGGTCACACCCAGCGATGCTCAGGGGTTACTCCTGGCTTTGCACTCAGGAATTACTCCTGGCGGTGCTTGGGGGACCATATGGGATGCCGGGGATCGAACCCGGGTCGGCTGCGTGCAAGGCAAACGCCTACCCGCTGTGCTATCACACATAAAGTTCAGCTCAAATATTTCTCACTGCTGCGAAGCATTTTGTAGTTTCTGTGGTGGGATGGAAAAACATACAGGTAACAGAGTAGAACCTAGTGGCAAAAAGGGAAGGAGAAGGTCTAAGAGGTATGACTCCTAATCCCATGGGTTCACAGAGGGGTAGGGAGAGGTAGGGACTGCTGCCTCTGAGGGGGCCCTGCTATCACTCCGGCCCCAACAGGACTTTTTTAAATTAAATATTTCAATATTGTTGAAATTATTTAGTACATGCTGTATTTGATATGCCAAAAACAGTAACAACAAGTATCACAATGGAGACATTACTGGTGCCTGTTGAGCAAATCTATAAACAATGGGAGGACAGTGCTACAGTGCACAAGAAGTATTACTTCTTATATGATCGCTTTTAAATAATCTAAAGCAATATTTTCAGAAAATAATCTAATAACTAAAACAATGGTTTATTGATTTGGTTAATTTTTTTGCTTGAAAGTATCCATTAATCTAATTTATTGAAATATTTCCTCATTTTCTAGAATAGTTCTATAAATATATACTTATATGTAAGTTGTTAATTAATAAAAGTTGCTTTGGGGGTGAAAGTTAGTACAGCAGGGTAGGGTGTTTGTCTTGATCAAATTTTATCTTGATATTGTATATGGTCCTCTGAGCCTTCCCAGGAGTAATCTGAGCACAGAGTTGAGAGGAAGCCCTGAGTATAGATAGATGCAGTTCCCAAATGAAATAAAAATAACTTTGGCTCTTTAATTTTCCAAAATGTCCAACACATAGATATCATTTGTAGAATTAGTAGGGGAGTGGGGGGAATCACTTCCTAGATCAATGCATTCACCAGAAGTTAAATAATCAAAGCTCTGGCCATATCATTTGATTATTTTACTTACTGATATAAGTGACTGATTTTATCTTCAAACTTATTTTTGTCAAACTCACATTTGTTGAATCAGAACATGTACATTTATGTTGTTAGAAAATGTTATTGCTGAGATAACAAACTATTTTCTAATAAAAAAAAGTTTTGTTACTATTACCATACTTTTAACTAAAAGTATGCCAATATGCCATCAAAACAATAAAGAAATTATTATCACTGTATCACTGTCACTGTCATCCTGTTGCTTATCGATTTGCTTGAGTGGGTACCAGTAATGTCTCGAGTGAGATTTGTTGTTACTGTTTTTGACATATCGAATATGCCATAGGCAGTTTGCCAGGCTCTACTGTGTGGGCAAGATACTCTTAGTAGCTTGCTGGGCTCTCAAAAGGGGTGGAGGAATTTAACCCAGGTTGGCTGCGTGCAAGGCAAATGCCTTACCCACTGTTCTATTGCTCCGGCCCTAAAGAAAGTATTAACTCTAATAATTATTTAATTCTGCACTTAACTCTAATGTTCCTGTCACAGCACTCTCTCAGCAGGTGCTTCATAAAACACTGATGACATCCTATGGACAAATCAATGGTTTCCAGAGTTTCAGCTGCTCAGAGAAAGGCCCTCTCTCAAGTGTTATCCTTTTGGTGCCATATATTGTTTCCACTGGGAAAAGACAAGTACAATTCATTTTTCATTTATATGGAGAGAGGCATAAATAGGCCAGGGATGTGGATCAATGGTAGAGAATTAATCCTGAATGGGTGAGTCCCTGAGTTTCTTTAGCATGAGTGACAGAGACAGAGACAGAGACAGAACATGCACAGAAAGACCAGAAAACCACATGAAAATTAAGACACAATCCTGGAGTTATCTGGAAAATCAACATTTGAAGAAAGTATTTTTAACTTTCTATATCCTTCTATATAGATGTTTCAATATGTTTAATAAAAATACTACAATAAATGATTGGGGATTTCGTTAGTTTCTTTTTGAAGTCTGGTTTCACAAACCAAACATCAAGAGTTGAAAGAATTGAAAAATTATAATAATTTTCAAATAAACCATGCCAAATGTCCCCAATGTTTGTGGTTAATAAAATACATTCCCTAATTCTGTTAGAAGTATATCACTTATAATAACACTGATAGAGCTATTGCCAGTTTATAAATGACTGTAATTTTTATAAATGTCTACTTGTCCACAGCCTGCATCATTGCTAATAACTTAAAGGTAGATTCTAACAAGCATAAAGAATGAATCTAGAGTGAATGAAGATTGAAAAAGGGAGGGTGTGTGTATTTTGTGTGGCTTCTTCCTTAGACCTGTTCCATTAATCTGCCCTATGCTTTAGCTTACCTTCATAGAGTTTACTCATTGAACTCATATTATTTTTACTTTTTACCAACCTAAATTCTACTCACAATACATTTCATGTTTCAACATTTTAATAATCACTTTCAAAATTGACTTATTTGAAAATTATGCAGCCTTTCTCTTGTTAAAAAACAGCATTACTGGGGCTGGAGCAATAGCACAGTGGGAAGTGTGTTTGCCTTGCACAGAGTCGACCTGGGTTTGATCCCCAGCATCCCATTTGGTCCCCCAGCACTGCCAGGAGTAAGTTCTGAGTGCAAAGCCAGGAGTAACCCCTTAGCATTGCTGGGTGTGACCCAAAAAGAAAAAAAAAAAGACAGCATTACTTGAAACATTCAACTAGGTTATTTCATGTTACCCTGTATAAAATTTCATTTATATACACAATTTCTGGCTCTCAGTTTTCTCAATTGCAAGGTTTTAATGCACTGTAGCACTGCACTGCCATCCCGTTGTTCATCGATTTTGCTCAAGGAGGCACCAATAACATCTCCATTGTGAGACTTATTACTGTTTTTGGCATATTGAACATGCCATGGATAGCTTGCCAGGCTCAGCTGTGTGGGCAGAATACTCTCAGTAGCTTGCTGGGTTCTCAGAGAGGGATGGATGAATTAAACCCGGGTCAGCTGCATGCAAGGCAAAAGCCCTACCCACTGTGCTATAGTTCCAGTTCAAGGACTGGAGCAATAGCAAGGACTGAAGTGCTAGCACGGTTTTAATAACAAAAATAATATATTATGCTGTGTGTATGCCATAGTAGTAGCAGATTGGTTAATTTCCATTTTGATCAACTCTCATTACTTTAATTGTGATACTATAATTTTGCCTACTCAAGTATCCAACCAGAAAATTAATGCATTTTAATCTTATTTATTTATTCTACTCTTTGCAATACTTTTCTGACACTGCATAGATGTTTTTAAATCTTTCCTCACTTCTAATTATTATGGTTTGGTTTTTGCCTACCTCTACAACTTACAATGATAGAGTAAGAAGTGTCAACCTTCATTTATTTCTTTGGGCATTTCATTCAATTGTATAAGAAGCTTCTACATAGATTCTTTTCTGAGGCTATGGTGTTTACTCTTTCCTCATTCTAGCCAAAACTAGTAGAAAAGTTCTTCTTTTTAAAATAAAGTGAAATTGATTCTTTTAATTTCCCTTATTCTTTGATTTCATGTTAAAATCTCACCTTCTGGCCTTATCCCAAGCCAATAACTGTAGATTGAGAAATACGTGGCTTCCTCAGAAAGGGGACAGACAGATTCCATGAGACCCAATGCATTCCAGCATGTAAGTTACCCAACTCCACAACTACTCTTGAATGCCAAGATGCTGAATTTTCCCAGCAGACAGTTATGGGTTGAGAACTCTGTGGTATTTTTAGAAGGGATGGGGAGGTAGGAAGATTCACCTCCACACTGATCACAGCCACAGGAAAAGGATCGTTAAGTAACCTCCAGCCACAACTGACATTTTCCTGCATAAAAACAGACAAGATCCAGCATCTTGACAAGAACAAGAAGCCTATGACTCTCTAAGGAACACTGGTGTGGGTTGAGAACTCTGCAGCCTTCAAAGAATGGGTTCTCGCCTCAGCTCAAGGCTTCTCCTGAAGCCCCCGCCTGGCACCTTTCCGCCGCTGCCGTCGGATCCTGACCAATCTCCATCCTGCAGGTAAACAGGCAATCCCTTGGAGAGCCTGCCTCAGCTCGGAGAACAACAAATAATGGCAAAAGACCTCAAAATGGCTCTAGAGCGAATTAGAGTCCTAGGGGATGACCTCAGGAGAAACAACATAAGAATCATGGGAGTGCCGGAACCACACGGAACCAATCCCAATGAAAAAAACACCATTAAAGACATCATTGCTAAAAAATTCCCAGAGCTAGAGAATGCGGACATCCAGATACAAGGAGTCCGAAGGGTGCCAGCTAAAAGGGACCCAAATAGAAAATCCCCAAGGCATATCACAGTCAGAATGATGGATGCCGTGGATAGAGACACAATACTGCAAGCAACAAGATCAAAGAAGGAGATCATATACAAAGGCGCACCCCTCAGATTCACAGCAGACCTATCAGAAGAAACCCTCCAAGCCTGAAGACTATGGTGGGATATAGTGAAAAAACTTCATGAAATGAATGCCTCACCAAGAATACTCTACCCGGCTAAACTCTCAGTTAAAATTGAAGGAACCATACACTATTTCATGGACAAGCAACAGCTCAGGAACTTCATAGACTCAAGACCAAACTTAAAAGAAGGACCCAAAGGGCTACTATAAGACAAGGAAAAAGACCTATAAGAACAACAAACCCTACAGAAAAATGACACAAAATCCCATGACAATAATTTCTCTTAATGTTAACGGGCTAAATGCACCAATCAAGAGGCACAGAGTGGCAAAATGGATTCGGAAACTAAACCCAACTTTCTGCTGCCTACAAGAAACACATCTGAATAGTCAGAACAAACACAGACTCAAAATCAAAGGATGGAAAACAATCCTGCAAGCAAACAGCCCCCTCAAAAAAAAGGCGGGGGTGGCCATACTAGTATCCGATAGCATAGATTTCAGGCTGAAAAAGATCAGAAGGGACAGCAAAGGTCATTTTATATTCACCAAGGGATATATACAACAGGAAGAAATCACACTCCTAAACGTATACGCACCTAATGAACGACCAGCTAAATACTTAAAAGAACTCCTAACAGAATTTAAGGAGGACATAACTAGCACCACGATAGTAGTTGGAGATTTCAACACTGCCTTATCACCTCTGGATAGATCGACAAGAACAACACTCAGCAAGGAAACGATGGCCCTGAAGGAAGAAAAATGGAAGAAGGAAGGAGACAGGGCTAATAGACCTATACAGGGCTATATACCTCAAAAAGAAAGAATACACGTTCTTTTCCAGCGCACATGGAACATTTTCCAAAATAGACCATGTTCTGGGCCACAAGTTATACCTTAATAGAATTGGGAAGATAGAAATTGTATCAACTATCTTTTCAGACCATGATGCACTGAAGATGGAAGTTAATCATGCACAGACGCGGAGAACCAAATCAAACACTTGGAAGCTAAACAACTCACTATTGAACAATGAGTGGGTCACGGAGGAAATCAAGAAAGAAATTAAGAGATACCTCGAAACAAATGAGAATGAAGACACAAGCTATCAGAACCTATGGGACGCGGCTAAAGCTGTGTTAAGGGGAAAATGTATAGCTCTGCAAGCCTTCCTCAGAAAGGAAGAAAGGGCCTATATAGATAGCTTGACTTCGCAGCTCAAGATCTTCGAAGAGGACCAGCAAAAGGAACCCAAACCAGATCGAAGGAAAGAAATAATAAAACTTAGAGCAGAAATTAACGATATGGAAACCCGAAAAACAATCCGTAAGATCAATGAAACAAAGAGCTGGTTCTTCGAGAAAATAAATAAGATTGATAAACCACTAGCAAGACTCACAAAGAAAGAAAAAGAGAAAACCCTAATAAACCCATCAGAAATGAAAAGGGGGACATCACAACAGAAACCAAGGAGATTCAAAGGATCATCAGAGACTACTTTGAAAGCCTGTATGCCACGAAGCAAGAGAACCTAAAAGAAATGGACGAATTCCTTGACTCCTACAATCTCCCAAGACTGAGCCAAGAAGACGTGAAATACCTCAATAGGCCCATAAATATCAAGGAAATCGAAACTGTAATCAAAAGTCTCCCCAAAAACAAAAGGCCAGGTCCAGACGGATTCACTGGCGAATTCTTCCAAACATTTAAAGAAGACTTGTTGCCAGTTCTCCTCAAGCTTTTCCAGGAAATTGAAAAGACAGGAACCCTTCCGAACAGTTTCTACGAGGCACATATCTCCCTAATACCAAAAGCAAACAAAGACACCACTAACAAAGAAAACTATAGACCAATATCCTTGATGAACACCGATGCGAAGATCCACAACAAAATACTAGCAAATAGAATCCAACAACTCATCAAAAAGATCATACACCATGACCAAGTGGGATTCATCCCGGGGATGCAAGGATGGTTTAACATTCGGAAATCAATCAACATAATCCATCACATCAACAAAAGTAAAGATAAAAACCATATGATCATATCAATAGATGCAGAGAAAGCATTTGACAAGATCCAACACCCATTCATTATAAAAACTTTCACCAAAATGGGTTTTGGAGGAACTTTTCTGAAGATAGTCAAAGCCATCTACCACGAACCTAGGGCAAGCATTATCATCAATGGAGAAAAACTAAGGGCTTTTCCTCTAAGATCGGGGACAAGACAAGGATGCCCACTCTCACCACTTCTCTTTAATATAGTATTGGAAGTATTAGCAATAGCCATCAGGCAAGAAAAAGATATTAAGGAGATTCAGATCGGAAAGGAAGAAATCAAGCTCTCACTATTCGCAGACGATATGATGCTATACCTAGAGAAACCTAAAAGCTCTAGTAAGAAACTCTTAGAAACAATTGACCTATACAGTAAAGTCGCAGGCTATAAAATCAATACCCAAAAATCCATGGCCTTCCTATATGCAAACAATGAGACAGAGGGAAGGGACATGAAAAAAGCAATCCCATTTACAATTGTGCCCCAGAAAATCAAATATCTTGGAATCAGCTTAACTAAAGAAGTAAAGGACCTCTACAAAGAAAACTATATAACTCTACTCCATGAAATAAAAGAGGACATGAGGAAATGGAAACATATCCCCTGCTCATGGATAGGGAGAATAAACATTGTCAAAATGGCAATACTCCCAAAAGCATTATACAGATTTAATGCGATCCCTATAGGGATACCCATGGCATTCTTCAAAGAAGCGGAGCAAGCAATCCTGAAATTTATATGGAACAATGAACGCGCACGGATAGCTAAAACAATTCTTGGGAAAAAGATGATGGGAGGCATCACCGTCCCCAACCTTAAACTCTACTACAAAGCGGTAACAATTAAAACAGCATGGTACTGGAACAAAGGCAGAGCTGCAGACCAATGGAACAGGGTGGAATATCCCCACACACAACCTCAAATGTATGATCATCTAATCTTTGATAAAGGAGCAAGAGATGTGAAGTGGAGCAAGGAAAGTCTCTTTAACAAATGGTGCTGGCACAACTGGACAACCACATGCAAAAAAATGGGCTTAGAACTCAACCTGACACCATGCACAAAAGTCAGATCAAAATGGATTAAAGACCTCAACATCAGACCACAAACCATAAGGTACATTGAAGACAAGGTCGGCAAAACCCTCTACGATATTGAAGATAAATGTATCTTCAAAGATGACACGGAACTAAACAATTTAGTAAAAATAGAAATCAACAAATGGGACTACATTAAACTAAAAAGCTTCTGCACCGCAAAAGATACAGTGACCAGAATACAAAGACTATCTACAGAATGGGAAAGGATATTTACACAATACCCATCAGATAAGGGGTTAATATCAATGGTATATAAAGCACTGGTTGAACTCTACAAGAAGAAAACATCCAACCCCATCAAAAAATGAGGCGAAGAAATGAACAGAAACTTTACCAAGGAAGAGATACGAATGGCCAAAAGGCACATGAAAAAGTGCTCTACATCACTAATCGTCAGAGAGATGTAGATCAAAACAACCATGAGATACCACCTCACACCACAGAGACTAGCACACATCCAAAAGAACAAAAGCAACCGCTGTTGGAGAGGATGTGGGGAGAAAGGGACCCTTCTACACTGCTGGTGGGAATGTCGGCTAGTTCAGCCCTTTTGGAAAACAGTATGGACGATTCTCAAAAAACTAGAGTTTGAGCTCCCATTTGACCCAGCAATACCACTGCTGGGAATATATCCCAGAAAAGCCAAAAAGTATAGTCGAAGTGACATCTGCACTTATATGTTCACCACAGCACTGTTTACAATAGCCAGAATCTGGAAAAAACCCGAGTGCCCTAGAACAGATGACTGGTTGAAGAAACTCTGGTACATCTATACAATGGAATACTATGCAGCTGTTAGAAAAAATGAGGTCATGACGTTTGCATATAAGTGGATCAACATGGAAAGTATCATGCTAAGTGAAATGAGTCAGAAAGAGAGAGACAGACATAGAAAGATTGCACTCATCTGTGGAATATAGAATAATAGACTATAAGACTAATGCCCAAGAATAGTAGAAATAAGTACCAGGAGATTGTTTCCATGGCTTGGAGCCTGGTCTTTCATTCTGGGTAACTCAGGGAAGGGACCACCAAGTAAAATGTGGTTGGAGGTCATGTGGGGGAAGGGTGATGCGGGCCGAGTGCAGACTGGAGACTGAACACAATGGCCACTCGACACCTTTATTGCAAACCACAACACCTAATCAGAGAGAGAGAACAAAAGGGAATTCCCTGCCATAGTGGCAGGGTGGGGTGGGGGGAGACGGGACTGGGGAGGGGGGGAGGGATGTTGGGTTTACTGGTGGTGGAGAATGGGCACTGGTGAAGGGATGGGTTATCGAACTTTGTATGGCGGAAACATGAGCACAAAGATGTATGGATCTGTAACTGTACCCTCACGATGACTCTCTAATTAAAAATAAACTAATAAAAAAAAAAAGAATGGGTTCTTCACAGATACCACCCCCTGCCATACCCACTCACACACAATGGAATTACCAGCAGTCCCTGCACAAACCTGACATTTTACAGAATATAAAAGGCCTAAGCCCCACAATTAATCTTGAAAACAACGAAAGCAACCGAATCACCCAGGTACACTGGTATGGCTTAGAAACTGGGACCTTCTCAAAATTGGGAGCAGGCTGATTACTCGCAACCTGGACCCACTGGAAGAAGCAGCAGCTTTTTTATAAAGTAATTTTATAAAAAATACTTTATATATACACATGTATATACATACATATATATATATATATATATATATATACATATTGCTTTGGGGTCACACCTGGCGATGCACAGAGGTTACTCTTGGTTCTGCACTCAGGAATTACTCCTGGCAGTACTCAGGGGACCATATGGGATGCTGGGAATCGAACCCAGGTCAGCCACCTGAAAGGCAAATGCCCTACCTGCTGTACTATTGCTCCAGCCTCCAAAATTTATATTTCTTAATGTTAACATTTAGGACTGGAGCAATAGCACAGGGGGTAGGGGTTTGTTTGCCTTGCATGTGGCCAACCCAGGTTCAATTCGGCCGTCTCTCTCTGAGAGCCCGGCAAGATACCAAGAATATCCCACCCACATGGAAGTGCCTGGCAAGCTACTCATGGCATATTCGATATGCCAAAAACAATAACAACAAGTCTCACAATGGAGACTTTACTGGTGCCCTCTCAAGTAAATTGATGAACAATGGGACACCAGTGCTACAACAGTGCTACAGTGCTAATGTTAACATTTAATTTAACAGGAGAGATGGTTGTCAATATCTGGGCCTAAGGACTCTCTAAAAGCATTTTGGGGGTAGAGAGATAGTATAGGAGGTAAGATGTTTTCCTTGTGCTTGGCCAACATGGGCTTGATATTTGGCGTCCCATATGGTTCCTGGAGCTCTGCCAAAAGTGATCCCTGGGTGCAAAACCAGGAGTAAGAAATTGTGAGCACAGTCAGATGTGGCCCCCTATGCCAAAAAAAAAATGAAGTACAGTATTAGAATTTAAACTGTTGACTCTCTGTTCATGGATCACTTGATGGTGCTTGGTGCATCCCTATATGCAGTGCCAGGATCCAACCTTGTCAGCAGCATGCAAGGGAACCACCTTGTCCCTTAAACTATTTCTCCAATTCCCAATTTTATTTTTTTAAAACCGAGGCTATAAAAAGATAAGGAAATGAGGTCAGATAGTTGCCAGTTTGCACCCACAATCTTCATCTTGGATGTCTTATCTTTTATTCATTTGCTGGCCTCTGAAGAAACAGAGGGTAGAAAGCCCAAGGGGAAGGCCACTGTATCAGTACATTTCATATATCATTCGCACTGAGATTATACAATATATTATTGAAAATTTGTTGCTTTAAAATGACTCAAGTTTGTGATGCCATTTTATACAGCATTTTGAGAATTTTTCATCCAAAATTTTTGTTTTGGGACCATAGTTGGTGATACTTAGTGCTTACTCTTGATTCTGCATTCAGGGACCACTCCTTGCAGTGCTCAGAGGACTTTATGGGGTGCCAGGGATTGAATCAATGTTGTCTTCGAGAAGACAAGCACCTTAACTGCCGTCCATCTGACTAGTCTCCCCAAATATTTTATTAGGAAGACTATACCCCATTATACTTTAGTATTCCTAGAGTACTCATACAGTCACATATCACAGCGCCCTCTCAAAGACTATTGAAGAAGGAATACCAGTTTGGTATTTTTTGTCAATAACATGGCTACTCAGAATCACTGTCACTGTCATCCTGTTACTCATCGATTTGCTCAAGTGGGCACTAGTAACATCTGCATTGTGAGACTTATTGTTACTTTTTTTTTTTTGGCATATCGAATACTCCATGGATAGCTTGCCAGGCTTTGGCGTGCAGGCGAGATACTCTCCGTAGCTTGCCAGGCTCTCCGAGAGGGGCGGAGGAATCAAACTCAGATTGGCCATATGCAAGTCAAACGCCCTACCTCTGTGCTATTGCTCCAGTCCACTACTCAGAATAGAACATCTTTTTTTTTAAGTTAAAAAGGATACATGAGATATATCATAGAGCTCAGGGCACATATAAGTCACCAAGGTTCAATCCCTGTCACCACATGACCTCCTAGGCACTGGGTATTGTCCTAGAGGCTACTGAACACCACCTGGATGGTCCTGTGATCCCTGGCACCACAGGCTCTGCACAGTGCCATCTCTTTGGGTCATGGCACTAAACTCCCAGTCAGCTCAGAATAACTTTTCATCTCCTAGCACTGTTTGATGGATTCACCGTCTTCCTCCCCTCAAATAAAAAAAAGTAAAAATTAATAATTTCTTCAGTCAGTACTTTTTTTCTATTCTCTAAAGGGCCCATCCTAATGGACAAATCCTTGGAAGAAATGGATTTTGGAATGATTAAATCAACTGTGAACCATAGTGTCTCAGGGAGATCGACCTCAATGAGATCTTAGACTCACAATATTCCTATTCTCACTGCAATGCTGTATTTCACAATTTATACAAGATCTAGTAAATCAATTCACTGTCATGGTGCTTCTACTTCCCACCCTTCTTACCAAATTTCCCAGCACTTCTGAGAATTATGAGAACTTATATTAAAATCTCTAATAATACATGAACTGTGTTTTTTCCTTGTGTCTTCCTGTAATGGGGAGAAAAATCCTTTGAATTGGCTATTTTATTCTCAATTGCACCAATTATTTAAAAGTGTCATTGATATACAGACCCTGCAGCTACATGTGTGCAGATGGAACTTAATTAAATCCATTTACTCATTTGTTCATTTAACATTCAGCCAATTCTTATGGTGTTCTGTATTTACTGTAGGTATTCTGAAGCAGTGGAAAATTTGGGACTATTCAATGAATTTCAGAAAATATGAACAGCATAAGCAATGAACCTTTGCATCATGCATAATTTGAAGTGCAGTATCCACCTACAGGCCAGTATCTAATGTTCTAATGTTACTGCAAAAGTCATGAGTTTTTCGAGATTTTTTCTTTTTAATGGACCACATTGTGTGCATGGGCTCTTGAAAATGACCTGGACAGTGCAGGATATTCCCTGAAGCACAATATACACATGCACACACAAACGAAATCAGAGTAACCAAGGTAACCTCTAACTCTTCAGGACCTGACAAGTGTTGCATCCTGATTGGTGGAAAAATGTAAGGAGTGGTTTTCAGAGTAACACTCAGAGAACTCCTGCTCTAAAGAATAATACCTTTAGAAAGCTTTATAGAGTTTCATCTGTCTCTCTCTGTCTGTCTCTCTCTCTATATATATATATACATATATGCATATTTATATTTATATTCATATACACACATACAAGTTTATGTAGAATATATATTTAAATCTTGTTATGTGACTTAATTTATCATTATTAAAAGAATGTACATTTATTAGTACATTTATTATTTGTTGTAGCCTCAATTCCCTTGCTGCCTGGATATGCTAAGAATATTTGTTTTATAGGGGTTTTTTTGGTGAGTTATAGGAGAATATATGTCATAAACACAGCATATTTAATGCCTGATATTTGAAGTAACTCTTCAGTACTGATTGAAATAGAGAAGATTTGATGTTGTTGATGATGATGAAGATTTAAAAAATGACAGGTGTTACTGAATTCCTCTTATGTGGATGTAGAAAGATAACCAGCAGTAGAGGAAGCAGAGGAATTAGATATCAGTTTTTCAATAAAAATTCCAAGATTTTTCTGTCAAGTTTTCATCAAAGGATACCTTCAAATTGTACTTTATTTTAGAGGTGCTTTGATAACATGGTAGTAGATGATGTGAAAGTGATGTTGATCACAATAATTTTGAGGGTCCTTATGACCTTAGAACAACTAGAAGAAATCTTGCCAAAGCAGCAGAAATAAATCAATTTTCTAAGCACCACACATACAAATGTATTCGTATACACATCTCCTACATATTATAATATGTATTTCAGAAAATTGTTGCTTTTTATTGTACATTTTTGCAAATGATTTTTTTTGGGGTCACACCGGTGATGCTCAGGGTTTAGTCCTGGCTCTGCACTCAGAAATCACTCCTGGCGGCACTCTCAGAGGACCATATGGGATGCCAGCTCTGAACCATGGTCAGCGGTGGGGAAGGCAAACACCGTACCCATTGTAGTATCTCTCCAGCCCCATTGCTCATGATTCTTAATTGGTACTTACATTAATTCCGTTTTTCAGAACTACCTCAATTCCATTTTACAGATGACAAAAAGGCTTAAACAATAAAAATTGCCTTTCTTCACATAGAAATTGTAAGAGATGAAAAATAATGTCAGTTAAATTGATTACGGGACCGAAGATAGTGCAGCAGGTAGGGCACTGCCTTGAATGTAGCCAGCTAACTAAGCTTGATCCCCTGAACCTCATATGGTCCCCCAGGCTTGCCAGGTGTGATCTGTGAGTGTAGGGGCAAAAGTAAGACCTGAGCACCACCAGATGTGGCTCCCAAACCAAAATATAAAAAAAACTGGTTGAAAGACTATTTCCTCTCTTTTATAATTATACTTTTATGGAACTTTACCAATTGAATATTATATTATGTAAGAATTGATAGTACCACGCCACTTCTAAATTATGTGTTCATGACACTACAACATGGCCAGCTTCTACTTTCATACGTACTATCAAATTGATGCCCTCCCAAGTCCCTCCATCTTCCCCTTTGGTATCTACCATATTGCTCTCAGAGTCCAAGGATTTTTTTTCACTCAACATTATTAATTCATTTGTGTTCTTTATACTGTACTCCACAAATGAATAATATGACCCAGTGTCTCAATGGCATGCTTTAAATCATTGTTGCCTATTAAAAGTGGTTTCTATGTTTTGGGTCTGTGTTTAAATTGGTAGTCTCCTGCTGCTTACCATCTGTTTATCTTGAGTAATTTATTTAAATGCTGACCTTAAATATTTTATTCTTTTCTTTTCTAAAATCCATAATTTGGGCAGGGGGGATGGTAGAGGATATCCAAAGATATAAAATCTTATATCAAATATCAGAAGTTAAAGTCAAAAATAACCTTTAAAGTTTTGTTAATTATTTAAAATTTAATAGATTACTTTTACATGGGTGACATCCCAGTTTTTGTTTCTTATTTTAGGAGCATATTCAGTGTTGTGCAGGACTTACTACTGTTCTTTGCTCAGGGATGACTCCTTGTAAGTGCTCATGGGACCAGTTGTGGGATCAAACTCTGGCCATCTGCATGTAAGACACACACCAATGTGCTATCTCTCTGGCTTTAATAGTTTCATTTATAGAAATAATAGCTGTTGGGTTTTGATTTCTTTTGTTTTTGAGAGTTATAATTTTATAAATTTTAGAACACATTATAATTTTAGCTATACAGATTTATACCTCTTTAAACATGCTTTTCCACATTATGCCTATCGCCACAGTGCTTTTGACCACCTGTCACCTTTTATCTCCCATCCCTACTTTCTTCTCTGATAAACTCAGTGTTGCTAGTTGAGTTTTCAGCATTACTGTTTTTGTTGATTTTTAGTTGGCTTTCATGCTACTTTTCCGTCTAATTTGGTGTGTGCCTCCTGGAGTTTCAGCATTGAGGAATTAGAAGGTGTCAAGCAGCCATGTGGTTCAGATCTACGGTCTGGGCCTATGAGTTGACATGGAGGCAGATATGGGAGGTGGGTATGGCTACTGGGGCTACTGAAAGGATAAGTGGTGGGGGAAGGCTGCCCATTCCGACTCTGAGAAGACTCCAAAGTTCTTATACTGGCCACAGGGTGCATGGAATTATTTGCAGTTTGGTATCTCTGCAGAGAATATCATGAAGCAATGAAATTGAACCCTTGGTCTGGCTGCAGCAGTGGGTTGAGGGTGTGACTGCTGGGACTTCAGCAGGGAGGGGACCTGGCCTGTCTCTCTCTAGAGGGTGCCCCAGAATTTTCAGCTGTAGGGACCTCGTTGCTGCCTGGTGTCCATCTCTTCAGAGATATGTTGGAATCAGTAGATTAGGGTGTGGGTGAGTCAACATGATGACAGTGACTCTGGGAGGTGAGTGTGGCTGCCAAGGCCTTCAGAAGTACTGGTGGAGGTTGTGTGAGGTGGGGTGGGATTGCCTGTGGGGGTCCCATCCTGTCCAACAGGGAGAACCCTTTGTGGAGCTGAGGAGGGGACACAGCCGAATGAACAAAGAGCCAGAAAGCAGCAAGAAGGAGGAAGAGAGTTTATTCTACTGGCAGTTGTAATACTTACACCTTTCTGCTGGGAGAAAATGGTATGGTATGTGTGTCTGGACCCCCATACAAATGCAGATTGTGACATGACCTTTTGTTATGGGCATAGGCCATTGAGAAACAAATGGCGACCATAGTGGCAACCATGTTACAAGCCTCTGTTTGATCAGAAGATAAGAGCCAGGCTCTGTTTTACTAGGAAATAAGAGCCAGGCTTGTAAAGTGGCTCCCTACAGTTGCTCACCCTGACTCTGAGAAGACTCCAAAGATCTCAACCCGGGCACCAGTTAACTGAAAATTTTCACAGTTTGGCATTTCTGCAGAGAATATCTTGTGAAGTGCTGGAGTTCAGCCCTTGGCACGGCTGCAGCAGTGGGGCGTGGGTGTTGCTCCTGGCTTCAGCAGGACTAGTACTCAGTGCCTGCCTCCTGAGAACTCCCTGGAGTTTTCAGCTGTTGGGGCCAGTATTTCCAAGAGTCTTAGCTGCTTGGCATACATCTCCTTGGAGATTTAATTGGAATTGGTAGACCAGGGTCAATGGATGAGTCAACACGGGGGTGGCAGCTATTATGTGTGTTTATTTTAAAAGATGTCACACATATATATGTATGTAACATGAAAGCACTCACACACTCACACACTCACACACCATACGCACTCATACACCAAATGCCATATTCAAATTAGTGTCTTCGTGACCTTAAAATAAATAAGAGTAGAACAGCTGGACTATATGATAGTTCCATACACACACACACACTGCCAATAGGTCTTATGTCTAATCCAGAAATTACACAGGCAATGACAAAATTTTCATTTTTGAGGAACATCCACGTTCTTCCTATAGATCCTAGACCAGTTTACATTCTCACCAACAATGTAGCACTGTTGTCCTGTTGTTCAATAATTTGCTCAAGCAGGCACCAATAACGTCTCCATTGTGAGACTTGTTACTGTTTTTGGCATATCGAATACACCACAAGTAGCTTGCCCGGCTCTGCCGTTCAGGCGGGATACTCTTGGTAGCTTTTCACCATGCTCTCCAAGAGGGATGGAGGAATTGAACCTGGGTCCGCTGCATGCAAGGCAAATGCCCTACCCACTGTGCTATCACTCCAGCCCACCAACAATGTAGGAAGGATTTTTTTTTATTATTCATACCTTTGCAAAAAACTGTTAGTAGTCTTTTAGATATAGACTGTTCGCACAGATATGAGGTCATATCTCACTTTGGTTTTAATTTAAATTTCACTGATAAGGTAATGTTGAACTTCTTTTTATGTGCTTTTTACTATCAGTGCATTTTCTAGTGTTTATTATATCTGCATATTTTTGTTTGGATTATTCAGTTTTGGTTATTGTTTATTTTCATGAGTGCTTCATATATCTTGCACAGCTACCTTCTGTTAAATATATGATCTTCAAAATATTTTCCTGTTGAGTGAATGTCATTTATTTATTTATTCATTCATTCATTCATTTATTTATTCATTTTGTTTGGGACCATACGTTGTGATGCTCAAGGCTTACTCCTTACTCTGTCAGATAACCATCAACAAAGACTATATTTTGATTGTATTGCCTGTCTACTGTCTTTGTGGTTTCAGATTTTATATCACTCTCACTGTCATCCTGTTGCTCATTGATTTGCTCGACCGGGCACCAGTAACATCTCCACTGTGAGACTTGTTGTTACTGTTTTTTTGCATATCAAATACACCACGGGTAGCTTGCCAGGCTCTGCTATGTGGATACTCTCGGTAGCTTGCCGGGATCTCCAAGAGGGGCAGAGGAATCGAACCTGGGTTGGTCTCGTGTAAGGCAAATATCCTACCTGCTATGCTATCGCTCTGAACCTGGGTTGGCCAAGTGCAAGGCAAACGCCCTACCCACTGTGCTACCACTCCAGTCATTTAGCAAATATGAAAATAAATATTCCTAAACTGAGATACAAGGTATAAGCTATATTATATATAATACATATGCATGTTTACACATATATACACTTAATTACAAATTTTCTCTATTTTATGTTACATTTGTACTCTGTCTTATTTTTACCACAAATAACCCATAATAAAAAAAAAATAAGGGATGTCATTTCCTTTTGTGCCTCTCACTCTGAATCCTTTTTTTAAGGTTGAAAGCTCCACTTCTAATCCATCCCATAAAGAAGTCTTTTTCAAAAGGGAATTTAAAGTCATTTTTCCAGCCCATCTGAGAGAAAGAGAGATCTTGTGTTAGTATGAAGAAGGAGCTGATATAGATACACATATTCTGAGATGAAAAAGAAAGCAATGCTGGGGCTGTAAGCATCAATTAGGTAATTTTTGTTTTATTTTGGGGACTCGCCCATGGTGCTCAGGCCTCGTTCCTGGTTCTGTGCACAAGGATCACTCCTGGAAGTCCTGTGGGGACTATATGTGATGGCAGGGGTAGAACCCGGGAGGCTTTATAGACTCCTTACCCAATGCACTATCACTCTGCTTCCAAGGATGCCTTGTATTGTTTGAAATATTTGTTATGTACCTTGAACAAAATGAACAAGCCCAGTTGAAACCCATGTAGAGTGTCCATTTGTAAGAATACAAGTTAGGTCATTCTTTCCCTCCCTGGAGAAGAATGTGTTAAGCATGTATGAGGAGATTGCTGGCATGGAAACATTGAGCTTGCTCAGGGAATAGTGGCAGGGCAGGAGAAGGGAGGGTTTTCGGAGGGACTGCCCTTTTGAGTTGGTCTTGTCCTCCTGAAAATAACAGTTGATGTGTCTGTCTTTTCATTGTTCTCCCTACCAAGGCTGACACACTGTCTGCCTTATGGATTTCACGCTCACTCCAAGCTTCCGTTCAGGTCTTGCTGCCCAGATGTCTCCTTCTGCAGGAGCTTTCACACACTGTTCGCCACTGGCAATGCTCTTCCCATCCTGCTGCACCCTGTGAATTTCTACTCATTTCTTTTATTTCAATTATTTTCAACTTTTCAAATTCTTTAATTATTCCAAAGTCCCTAATTTTTCATTCGCAGCACCTCTGCTTAGCATCAATTATCAGACATGAAACTGGAGTTCTGAACACATTATTCACATTATTTAATTAGCTCCCAGCTCCTCTGCTAATCTCTAAATTTCTTCATCAGAAAAATGCTTCTACTGCCTGTTGGTCCCTAGTATTTAGAAATGTGTCTAGTACATTAGCATTTGATATGTAACAACTGAATCAGTATAAGCTATCTGCTCTCTGTCAGTTCCTTCATACTTCTATTCCAAGCATTTCTATCACTGCTCCTCCTATAAAGTAACTTTTTATAAGTCTGTTATATGTGTTTTAAGCTTATAAATTACTGGTCTGGAGCGACTGCATAGTGGGTAGGGCATATGACATGCATGTGGCTGGCCCAGGTTCAATTCCCAGCATCCCATATGGTTCCCCAAGCATCGCCAGGAGTAGTTCCTGAGTGCAGAGCAGGAATAACCCCTGTGCATTGCCGGGTGTGACCCAAAAGGCAAATAAATAAATAAATATTTTAAAAATTATATATACTATAACAATATATACAGAGCACATATATAGTATGTATACATGTATAATGCATATTTTATATATAGAATACACACATTGCTGTATCACTGTTATCCCATTGTTCATTGATTTGCTCGAGTGGGCACCAGTAACATCTTCATTTGTCCCTGTCACATGCTAGTGTAGCTCAATGATGTCTGCTCGTTCCAGGAACATGAAGAGCATGTTGTTGTTATTGTTTTTGCATATCAAATATATCATGGGTAGCTAGTCAGGCTCTGCTGTGCATGTGGTCACGTGCTCCAAAAAATTTGCTTTACTCTCTTCCGGGAGCTTTGTTTTATAGTCTCTGGATCTTGGCCGTTGATGAGATTACATGGTGTGGCATGGGGAGGGAGTTTGTGGGTGTGACTGCCAAACTACTGGAAAACTGGGGATCTGGATGGAGGCGGCCCAGTCCCAATTCAAGCAAGCTTGTAGATCTCAGCCATGGTTCCCACATACCTGGATTCCTCTGTCAGTTCCTTCATAGGTGATGCTTGTTCAAGTATGTGGAGAGTAGCCTTAAGCATGGCTGTGGCTGGGTTCTGGAGGCTTTTGGCTGCTAGGGCTCTGCTTGGGGCAGGAAGGGAAACTCAACCTGCCTCCCTCTGAGGGGGCCCCGGAGGAGACCGCCTGGCATGGGGGCAGGAGACTCAAACACACACACACACACACACACATACACACACATACACACACATATACATATATATGCATATAAGATACAGTGCATATATAATTGTGGTTAATCTCGAGCCAGAAAGATTTCTATATGTCCTGGAGTAGAAACTATGTGGGTCTAGTCCCCAGAACCTCATGTCTATGAGGACCATAAGGTGTTACTCCTGAGCAAGAATTCAGGAGCCTCACCTGCACTGCCAGGTACGGCCCCAAACCAAAAAAGAATAAAAAGTATATTTAGATTATGTTTATTTTATGCCAAAGTCCATCCAAATTATTTTGCATATAATTATTCACTTCATTTTAATTTAAATCCTATGTTGTAGGTTAGATCATATTCTATCTGGGAGATTTATAAAACATTATTTTCTTAATTAGATTCTGAAATGTCATCTTTGTTTTACAAGTGAGCATTTTGAGATAATAAAAGGCTAAAGCAACTTCCTGTGTCAGCCAATGATAATTTATTTTGGTGGCTTCAGGATACGAACAAGAGTAAATGGTGCTAGGGCTGGGCTCCTGAACATGGTGTAGAAAGAGGCAGGCAGATGGGGGGAGAGGGGAAAGGGCTGACAATGAGTTCTAAGGTTTATTTATTTTTGTTGTTAAAATCAAGGTGAGATTAAAATAATGCATTCTGTCATTAACCATAAAGTAGCAAAAAGCATTAAGGCCAGAGCCACTTTGTGGACACAGGAACTGATCTGGTATGACTCTTACCTGGCACCAGCCCAGAGAAGGTTCAAACCCCCTCTGGGTAGAAGCTCCAGCAGGAAACTGCAACAAGGACTTGGGGGTGCACAAATAATGACTCCAATCTCTTCTTGACAATATCCCAACAACAGACTCTTTTACCTATAGAAAGTCCCACATGGGGGCATTTGGGGACAAAACATATAAAAGCAACAAAGACAGGCAGGCACACTTCCCCAGATTGGAGGCACACATCCATCTGGGATGTGTACTTTTGACTCTCCCTCTGGGGAAGCCCATGTTCTTATTTGAACACATTAAATTCTGTCCCTTTTCTTCTTCCTATCTCTAGATAAAACAGTTGGTGCCAATCTTCAACTCTTTTGAAATTTGTTTTTCTGAGAGAAGATGACAGTCCCAGACAGTCTACCTTGGTAGAATTTAGGACTGACTTTTCTTTTTTGCATGGAGCAACTCCTCACTGCAGCCTGAGTTCTATGGAGCCCTGAGAAATGGGTGACAGGGATCATTTCCCATGAAAAGGTGAGCAAGTGACACCAGGTATAATGTGAGGACTTGTGAAGCTGGTGGAAGCTACAGTCTAGACCACGCAGATGCTCAGAGCAGATTCTTCTCAGTTCTTAACTTCGCCAGGTGCTTCCCTGTGAGACTAAGTGCTACTTCTCTTCTCCCTACTTTATATATGTCACCCACAAGAATGCCATCTATGATCTAAAGTTCTTTCTGCATTTCTTAAATCATATAATGCTATCCCAGGGAGAGTCAGGAGCATGTGAATTCATAGAATAAATACTAGTCCCACTAGAAGTCCCACTAGACCTTCATTATTTGACATTTAAAAAAAAATGTTTGGGTCATTGTCAGCAATGCTCAGGGATTAATCCTGGCTCTGTGTTCAAGAATTACTCTATGGGATGCAGGGGGTCAAACACGGATGGCTTTGTGCAGGGCAAACACCCTATCCAAAGTACTTTCTCTCCAGCCCCAAGACCTTCATTATTTTTGTAGTAAAGGATATTGAATTATAAAGATACACTAAAATGGTAGAATGTAAAATGTATTCAAAAAAGTTATGTGAAAGGCGGTAAAGTGTAATGTATGAAACTTTGTCAGTAACAGTACTGAAATCCGTAATACAAAAATTTACCCCCTATCCCAAATACCTCTCTTAAATGCATGGTGGGAGGCAAACATTGGTGGAAGGATTGATATTGAAACACTGTATGCCTAAGACCCTATCATGAATAACTTTGTAAATACATTAAAAATGTTGGTAAGGCCTAAGAAGTGTGATTGCTCCTGTTTGATATTTTATAGTCTATTGGGGGTGGGGGGAGAGGAATTAAATTCTTAATGCTTCTCAAAAAAAAAATTAGAGGAAGTTCCAAAGAAGGTAGTGGGTGGGGTTAAAATAATGGAACACAAGACCTAATAGCCAAATTAATTGCAGCAGTTTCAGCCTCTCCAGAAAGTGGAATTATAAAACAATCAATCTGCAGCTTCCAGGTTAGCACTAATGAGGTAATCTGCATGATAAGATGCACCTGTCTTCCCCCTGAGGCAAGATGCTTCTGTCTGACAGACTCCTTTTCTTTACCAATGTCTTTCCACCCTCTTTCTGTTTTAAAAACCTTTCATTGTGCAAATGTTTGGTAGGATCTTTCTACTTGCTACAGGGGAGATTGCCTGGGTTCATGAATCACTTAATAGAGCCAGTTAGATCTCTAAATCTACTGTGATGAATTTTGGTTTTTTAACACATAAAAGTTTACCCAGGCATTTGTTTATATCATGCGGATTATTGCAACTGATTTCTCCTAATCACTTTTCTTACTCTAAATACCCTATCAATCTTGCATTTCCCTAACTCATCATCTTATAATTCTGCTTTTGTTAAGTAATTTACTTGCTAGGAGACATCAATATTGTTCCTATTTGCAAATTAGAGCTGTGGTCTGAAAAGCACCAGAAAACTAAGGAGAAAAGAGGGGCTTTATTAGCAAGAAAACAACTTACATAAGTTGGGAACCACAGGCTGGGGAGAAAACTTCAAGTACATAAAATAGAGGTCTAGTTCCATTGGAGCAGAAGCAGTCTCTGAGTGAAAGGCAAAATCTTTAAAAATTTTTTTTGTCATTTGTTTTGTTTGGGGGCCACACATACTGATGCACAAAAGTGAAATATTCAGGCTTTGTGCTCAGAAATCACTCCTGGTGATGCTCAGGGAAACATATGGGATGCTGGAGATCAAACTAGGGTAGGTCACATGCAAGACAAGAGTCCTACCCACTGTTCTATCTTGCCAGCCAACTCAATCTTTTATATATGCTCCTGATATCTCTTATCAGAGTGAGTTTTGGGTTTGTTTTTGAGTGGGGGTGAGGGACACAGGTAGCAAGGCTCGGGGCTACTCTGGAATTACTCCTGGCAGTGTTGGGAGATAATCCGGGATGCCAAGGATCAAACCCAAGTTGGTTATATGCAAGACAAGCACCCTATCTGCTATACTATTACTTCAGCCCAGTTTTGATTTTTTTTTTTAAGACAAGAAAGAACATTTCTCAGAGCTGGATATGGGCAACTGTAGAGCAGATTGCCCAAATGAACATGAACACAAATTTCTAGTTTTATTCCTTTATCTGATTAAAAAAAATAAAAATAGATTCAAGAGTTGACTTGAAGAGTCAGAGTGCAGTACCATGCGTAAACCCTGAGCATTGCCGGGTGTGACCCAAAAAGCAAAATCAATAAAATTAATCAAGATAAGGGAAATTTATATAGTCAGGTTTGTTACGGGTTCTAGTTTTATTGTGATAAGGGAGTGGAACTCACAGAAGATATGAAAAATTGGAGACTTCCCAGTAACAGTCTATAGCTTGACATTTCTGCCAGAAATAAGTGAGGTGTGGCCTTTTTATGACTAAGTGGTCACTCCTTTATTTTTTAGCAGGACAGGGCTCTCTTTACCCAGTGGGTCATTATTTGCCCATCAGTTTTATTTCTGTGAAAGTTAGCACAAACATTTAGTAGTTTTATAGTATATATGAATATTAATGAAAGGGAACAGAGTGCTTATATAGGTGAGGAATGAGCATACGTGGTATAAACAGAAAACAGAGGGAAAATATCATGAGGGATGTGTTCCTAGCATAGTAATGAGAAAAGTGACTATAGATGAGGAGGGCTCAATTACATACTTTCCTCTTACCTGTGTTATCCATCCACCTGTGAATCTAGGCAGTCAACTGGCAACTCCTTTGGCTACAAATTTCAGGAACACAGAGATCTTAGAAATTATTGTAGGATTCAAAAGTCATAATAGCAGGACCTAAGAGACAACCCCATTGGCTGAGAGCATGCTTTTCCTGTGGGAAACTTGGGTTTGATCCTTGGGACCATCAGTGTCCTGAGCACTGCTGCCAGGAGTTTCCCCTGAGCACTGAGTCATCAATAGCTCCTGAACACCACAGATGTGGTCCAAATACGAAAAAGGTCATAAAACATGCCAAAAGTGTTTGGAGAGACATCATGAATTATGAAAGGAAATTATCCTGCTGTTAGTTTGGGAAAAAGGTTAGGTCTCTTTTCTAGATAGTTTACTGGCAGAAATGGAACAATGTCTTCTCAATACAGAGAAGGAAAAGAACGCCAGAGCTTAAAACATTCTTCTCTTCCACAACTACCTCACAATAGTCCAGGCTGGGTTTCCAGGTATGAGCACGAAAGGCCTGTTCGCCTTTGTTCTCAAGAAACACGATTTTTTGAACTTCCAACATCTGGCTAAGTGTACAAACTGTCTTATATTTTTGTCCATCAGTGTTGGAGCAGTGAGGGGGGATTTCAATACTGTCATATCTCCAACATATTTCTAAAGAAAAGGTGTGATATATTCCCTATGGCTACTTCCTGTTGGCCTAGGAGACATAAACCTAGAATTAGGTGAGAGTCTTACACTCCCAAGTGGACAGAAGTCAAAGTCAGAGTTAGGGAACTGGCAGAGCCTCTGGTGGCTAAGGGCAGGTACCCTCTGATGGATGGAATTGTTAATATGGGTGCAGAAGCAGCTGGTTGAAGGTTTTCCTGTTGTCTTCTGAAACAGGCTCCTGTAGAATTCTCATGAAGCAGGGAAAGAACATTAGACCAAGAACAAATATGGCTAAGGGTCCTATGATGGGAAAGATATATAGTAATAAGGGAGGGAAAAAGCCTTACATTTCAGAGGGAGAGTAAGGAGAGGCATGTTCCAGAGCTAGATCATTCAATTTTTTTGGATATTTTGTTTAATAGGCCCTGATTGGTTAATATAATAATAGCATCTCTCTCAAAGGAAAAGACAAGTCCCTCCCTTTTGTTCTATTAGTAGATCCAAGACCCAGTGGTTTTGAAGTATTACCCTTGATAAGGAAGTTATTTGCTGCAGCCGTGAGGTAAGGGCATGGGCAGCATTATCAGCAGCTATTTCCAGACCCTTTGATAGTCAGCCTGGGCTATTGGGAGGGGTTATGCTAGGTCTGTAAGGAAATGAGGATTGGGTCGTGCTTCGTATCCCATTCCAGGGAGTCCACTTCAGTGGCTAGCAATAGGGTCCCACTGTGACCTTAGATGCCCTGGCTAGACTAAGGAGCAATAACAATGGGTGATGGGAGTGAACACGCCCTTGACACAGTGGCAATTTCTATTTCCATCCAGCTACCAATACAGATGACATGGAATTCATGGCTGCAAGGCCATGCCTTAAGGGTTTGTCTGCTAATGGCTTGGGGCAAACTGCACAAAATTCCATATGCTAGTCCAGAAGTTGGAAGGGCAAAGTTAGGTGGACCTTAACCAAGATGTCCCATCTCATTAAGGAAGTTGATGGGGGATGGGGAGAAATTACCAGGAAAGAATGATTTAATGCAAATTGAGAGATTTGACACAAAAGAGGCGCCGTCCTCTTAAGATCATGGAGCTTACCATCAACCCCCACATGGAGATATGAGAAGGGAAGAATAGCCTTCCAACAGGAGGGAAAAACCAAGTAAGTGGCCCTCTTATCAATCACAAAAGCTATTAACTTACCTATCACTTGTATCATCACTCTGGGTTCCTCAGGAGTGGTCTGTAGGATCCCAGAAGTGCCAGGGCCTGTCAATCCTCAGCCAAGAGACCAAGGAGAATGGGTACTTTGTAAGGCAAGAAACAAAATCTTCAGGACTCGCTGTGAGTAGGTCCCTGGGGATCTCTTTGAGCTTAATGTCATTGACAGCTTTAAGTGCATCCACGTGAAGACCACACTGTGGTCTTCAGGCTTATATCTCAGTTACACAATTCTCAAACACCCATCCCTTCACCAGTGCCCATATTCCACCACCAATAAAAACAAAAACAAAAGCAAAAACAAAACAAAACAAAAAAGTATACATCCCACCCCTCACCCCCCAACCCACCCCGTACATGAGTGAACATATAATGCCAGCTGTGAGAGAGGTCAGGTTTTGGGAATCTCAGTGTGGGTCCTCTCTGGGGACAGCCACTACCCCAGTGGGCTGGGAAAGCAGATGTGGTATGTGTCAATAGCATGGGCCTGGGCTGCCTGCCAAACATGCTCCCACTCATCTTCTGAATTGTACAAGACACCATGACAAATTTGTCATGCTAGGTCAAGTTATAGTCTTGGGTTTGCTATCTGAATTTCATTATGTAGGTATGAGGATCCTTGGAGAAAGAACATAAATGCTTCTTGATCTGAGAGGTCTGTCAGAGAGAAGGAGACATGAAAATGGAGAATGCCTTCTGGCCCGCAACTTCTCAAGCAGACACAAGGGGGCCAAAGAGGGGGCAGAGGGTGAGACATTGTCCGCTGTAGTCATCTTGCAGCCAGATGGGTCATGGAAGGAGAGTTAGGAGGAGAGGAGCACATTGTGGGGGAGATGGAGGGAGGAATAGAGAGAGGTGGCTAGGCTCGGGGACAGGAGTCCGGGGACAGATGCAGAGAAGGAGAGGGAGGGAGAGAGGAGGAAGTGAAGAAGGACCTAAAAAGTATGGTAGGTCTTGAGTAGAGTAGAGTGATAGTAGAGCAAAGAGTGCATGGACCTAGGAAAATTCCAGCCATTTTCCTGTGTCTTGGTGAAAAAGAACAAAAGTTATAATCAAAAGTGCAACTTTCAGGTCATTTAGAGCCATCCCAGAGAATGTATTGTGGCCAACGTACATTATAATTGTGAGTCAGTCATTTGAACTCAGTCTCCTTATCCATGCTGAGGGCCAGCAAGGAACAGATGAGACAACCCAAAGGGAAGTCACTTTCTATTTTTGAGCAGCCACTTCCCAGGATTGAGAGGAGATGATGGAAGAGGAGAAGGAGAGAATGGAGAGAGTTAGTTAAAAACACACGAAGAAATCAAAGTTGGATATCTTTAATATTTGATGTTTTTGATGTATATTATTCAGAATTTTATTTTATTACTGTTATTATGACAGGCCTCCTGACCCCATGCCTGGCTGTCTTCAATGGGGCCACTAGGAGGGGAGAGGGTTGTTTCCCTCCCCGCCACGAGCAGAGTCCCAGCATTCAAAAACTTCCACAACCCATTCATAGCCATGCCAAGGCCCCTCTCCTCACACGCAAATGAGCCTCACGCATGAAAGAACGGGCAGAGGAACCCAGGTATGCAGGACCCGAGGCTGAGATCTCCAAGCCTGCTCAGATCGGGACTGGGCCTCCTCCACCCAGATCTCCCATTTTCCAGTAGTTAGGCAGTCACACCCAGAAACTGCCCCCAGTGTCATGTAATCCCAACAACAGCCAAGATTCATAGACTATAAAACAAAGCTCCAGGAAGAGCATATAGCCTAGTTCTCCCTCTTGGAGATCCAGGCAAGCTACCGAGAGTATCCTGCTTGCACGGCAGAGCCTGGCAAGCTCCCCGTGGAGTATACGATATGCCAAAAACAGTAACAATGATGGGTCTTATTACCCTTATCCTGAAAGAGCCTCCAATGAGGGACCATTGGGAAGGACCAGTAGAGAAGCTGCTAAAATCTCAGGGCTAAAATGAATGGACATGTTACTGGCGCACGCTCGAGCAAAATCAATGAACAATGGGAGGACAGTGCTACAGTGCTTATTTTATTAAAGCACTATCAGTTACAAAGTCTATCATAGTTGAGTTTTTTTTTAATTTATTTTATTGAATCACCAAGTGGAAAGTTACAAAGTTCTCAGGCTTATATCTCAGTTACACAATTCTCAAACACCCATCCCTTCACCAGTGCCCATATTCCACCACCAATAAAAACAAAAACAAAAGCAAAAACAAAACAAAACAAAAAAGTATACATCCCACCCCTCACCCCCCAACCCACCCCGTACATGAGTGATAATTTCACTTCCTTTTCTCTTTACCTTGATTACATTCCAGATTTCAACACATAACTCACTATTGTTGTTAGAGTTTCAAAACAGACTCACTATTTTTGTTGGAATTTATCCCCTAAGAATACAGCTCTATTAACAGGGAAATATTTGATAATAAGTTTTCCACTGATGAGAATGAAGAGATAAAATGTCTGTATTACAATTTCTGTATTATAGTAATTAAGTCCGTGAAGATTTAAGATTGAAAATGAATCATTTCCCTTCCTGGAACAGCATGTAGCCAAAGTTAGTTCACAGTCTCCATACATGGGTGCAAGCACTTGCTGGAACCCCAATTCCTAAAGCTGTCTCTGGTTCCCGCTCGTTCCACATCCACCGGCTCTGCAGAGGCATGGGCACCCGGGCCGAAAACCCGGCCGGCCGGAGCCGAGCACCGGCCCCGGCTGGGGCTATAGGTGAGTTTTTGACATAGAGTGTTCCATCACCCATCCCACCACTTCCCTCTTACAGTTGCCAGATTCCCTCTCCTGCCTGCCATCTTGACGGGCACCTTTAAAAAATGGACTATCATCCACAGTTGGTGGGAATATTCTCTTGGTTCAACCCCTATGGAAGATCTCACTTTGTTTTTGTTGTTGTTGTTGTTGCTTTCTATTTTTTGGGGGGTCACACCTGGAGATGCACATGGGTTACTCCTGACTTTGCACTTAAGAATTAGTCCTGGCGGTGCTCAGGGGACCTTATGGGATGCTGGGAATTGAATCCAGGATGGCTTCGTGCAAGGCAAATGTCCTACCTGCTGTGCCATCACTCCAGCCCTGATCTGATTTTGTTTAACCTGAAATGACTACCACTTCCATATGGGTGGCTAAGAGAAAGTGGAGGGACCCTTCCTCACAGGAGGATGAACTAGAGGTACCGGACTTAATCTTAATCTTATAGTTTAGTCCCTATGAACTGACTGGCACTCCTTTGAAAAGTGGGATTGCAGGAGGGAGGGAGAGAGAGGACTGGAGGGAGGAAGAGAAATCAAGACTCACCACTTAAAAGCCTGGCAATTGGCAAAGCTGGAATCCCAATGGGTTCTGGCTAGATTCCTGGTGTCCAGGAACAGTGGAGTCTTGGAAAATGTCAGCAGCCTAAATTAGAGAGGGCTGAGGCCCAGGAGCAAAAGTGAGCCCCTAATTAGTTGTTAAAATGGAGCCCCTGAGGAATCCTCCCAGATATCAGCCCCAGATATTAGGCTGCCAGAAACCAAACCAGATTCTAATGTGAGCAAAAAAGCTTTATTAGGAAAGGCAGCTGGGTGAGGAAGCAGAGGGCAGAGCAGTAGTATATGGGGCTTGCCTTGCACTCAGTCAACCATATAGTTCCCCAGACACAGCCAGGAGTGATTCCTGAGTACAGAGCCAGGAATAAATAATCCCTGAGCATCACTTGAGTGTGATCAAAAAACCAAGCCTACTACAAAACAAAAAGGAAAGCAAAAAGTAAAGTCAGCAGGCAGACACCCACCCTGAGGGTAGGATGCCTTGGAAGGCACAGAGGCACAGGGCGCTGGATTTATACAGGCATAAGCTCTATGTAGAGGTTACTGGGGAAGGGATTTTCTTGCTTAATCATACCAGTCCGATGTCTAAGTTTAATAAGGGTAACATTTTTAGGAAAACTGGATCCACTTTGTTCTCAGGAAACACAGTTTTCTGGATTTCCAACATCTGGATAGATGTCCAAACCACCTTATATATTGTGCATGGGATGTCCAAGCAATAGGGTTTTTCTCAGTTCCACTTATACCTACTGTAGGCACATACTATCTTCCCTTAATTTTGAAGTGGCTTGCAATTTCATTAGATGCACAATATCTTTTGTTTTAGGGGGCCTTTTCTCTCTCTGTCTTTCTCTCTTCTCTCTCTCCCTCACTCAATCCCCCACCCATCTCTCTGGTTAAACCCACATTCTTCCATAACACATGTTCTTCCTCAATAAAGTCTTTGTCATAATTTGTCTTCTCCTGAAGTATTTTTCCTGGAATGGAAAATAAGCATCAGGGTTCAACTGGCAGTTGGGACTGGAGTATTTTCCTATGCAAAACATAATCTTGCCTGAATTGAGAACAGTTCCCCGAAGAAAATCTGAGTAGTAGGGACAAGCCTCAACAATGCAAATCACGTACAATTGACAGCTGCCTTCGTTATGTAGGAGTTCACATAGAGTTGAGCAGGCCTGACCTCCCTGGGGCACACGTTCACAACCTACCAACAAAATCATTTCCTTTTTGAGGTGGGTAGTGTTTGGTTTAGTTTTGGAGCCATACCCAGCGATGCAGAGGAGCTACTCCTGGCTCTACACTAAGGAATTATTTCTGGCAGTGCTCAGGGGACCACACATGATGACAAGACTTGAATAGTGGTTGGTTGCATGCAAGGCAAGTACCCTATCCACTGTACTATCACTCTGCTACCTAATAAAGCTATTTATAAGACTCCATGTTGGTCCAGTTATAATAATAACAAAAAATAACAAAGTGGCCTCTCTGAGAGAGGATCCAGGGACATCCTTTACCTCTTAAGCACATATATTTCTAACTATAAGCCTCAGGCCACTCCACTTTCTTGGCACTTATTTCTTCTGGGGAGAGAAGAAAACAGCTGTTTCAGTTTAGATGGTCTAATTCACTTTTGTCTTTCTGAGTGCCTACTCTTTTGCTATTGTTCATACACTTTTCTCTCTCTTTCTTTCTTTCTTTCTTTCTTTCTTTCTTTCTTTCTTTCTTTCTTTCTTTCTTTCTTTCTTTCTTTCTTTCCTTCTTTCTTTCTTTCTTTCCTTCTTTCTTTCTTTCTTTCCTTCTCCCTTTCTTTCTTTCTTTCTTTCTTTCTTTCTTTCTTTCTTTCTTTCTTTCTTTCTTTCTTTCTTTCTTTCTTTCTTTCTTTCTTTCTTTCTTTCTTTCTTTCTTTCTTTCTTTCTTTCTTTCTTTCTTTCTTTCTTTCTTTCTTTCTTTCTCTTTATTTTCTCCTCACCTACCAGGGCTCTGGGCTTACTTCGAACTCCAGGCTTAGAAATAACTCCTGGTGGGACCATGTGAAGTGCCAGGGTTTGAACTAGACACTTGGCTGAATACTAGAAAGGGCATTAGTATCTGTATTTATCTACATACTTTTCTGTTATGAAGCAAAAAAACAGAATACAGAGGGGTCCTGAGAACACAGAAATTTAAAATTTTTCTTTGTACTGGGTCAACTCTGGTTTGATACATGGCATTATATGTGATCCCCAAACACTGTTAGGAGTAAAATTTGAGTACAACAGGGTATAGCTAAAAATCTATTTTTCCCTAGAATAATGAAAGAAAGAAAATATAAATAAGTCAGATTAAAAGACAATAATTCTTAACCTGACAACTGGTGTATAAAATAAGCGATATTCAGCAATTTACAAAAGATAAGTGTTTCTATTGCTCATGGGATGCCAGAAATCCAACCTGGTTGGTCATGTGCAAGACCCGGGTTGGATTCCTCTGTCCCTCTTGGAGAGCCCAGCAAACTACTGAGAGTATCCCACCCTCACGTCAGATCTTGGCAAGCTACACGTGGCATATTTCAATATGCCAAAAAGAGTAACAACAAGTCTCACAATGGAGACATTACTGGTGCCCGCTTGAGCAAATCAATTAACTACAGCACTGCAGTGCTACAGTGCAGTGCTTATTATATTTACTTAATGTAATGAATCCAGAGTTATTTTGCTGTTTTGTTGTGAGGCAAGAGCTTTTATTAAAAATTACTTAGAATGCTGTAAGTGGATACCCTACCGCTTCAGTCATGCCAAGGGCTCAACTCACCAATCTGCAAAACTTTCAGGACTCTGGTGCCCAGGCTGAGAACTCTGGGGTCTCCTCAGAGTGCGGGCCAGAAGCCTCCCTCCACACCCAGCTGTGCCACCTCTCATAGCCACAGCCGTATCGACTCACTGACCCAGACCACATATCTGGAAGTCTCTGGACCATGCCACAGCATATGTTGCCTTGTGACATTCCTAAATCCTCAAGAGCAAGATTCCAGTAGGACTTCACCAAATTAGATAGGAAAGTAGCAGAACACACTTAAACTCCACCAGTAAAATTACAACACAGAAGGCTCAACTATCAACAAAACAGCCTCATAAATCCTTAAAGACTTAACAAACTCATGATGAGATATAACAATTTACACATAAAAATGAATTTTATATTTATTGATTTTAAAATTGGACCTATGTTATCTACTCAATTAAAACTTTAAAATTGAATCAATAGTTGTGGCTTTTAAAATATTAAAATTTAATATTTTAATTTTAAACACAAATAATAATCATGATATAGTCATGGTTATAAAAATTTAGAGTATAATAAATCTAGGATGTTCAAATATTTATTGGGTACTAGATCCTCTCACAACATCAGCTCTCAGAGCAATACTTTTCAGATGATTGTCACATAATGGATTAGCCCAATGGGTGAAGGAGGCATAAACACTTAATTAAAGTATAGAAATGTTCCAGAACTCAACTGCAGATCCCCAGCACTGCTACTGAAGCTACATGTGAATATAAGGGGGAAAAAAAACAAATAAACAAACAACAGATGAGCGAATAAGCAAACAGACAAAATACTGTTGTGCTCTGTCTACCCCTGCTCCAAATTAAGGGCCTACTGAGGCTACAACTCCAAATGAGGTTGTTGAGGGCAACTTATGTGAAGTAGAAAGAAGATGTCAGCCTTGAGATGAGGGTTGGCTTACCTATTTATCCCCCTGCATCCCACAGAGCTGTACATGGTGATGCCAAAGACTTACATAAATAAGTTTGGAGTATCTTTCTGGTAGCAGCCCCACTTGGTGACTCTCAAACTGCTCTTGTCTTCCTTTGGCTCAATCAGCGTAAAAAATGATCCCTATCACCTGAACCATGGAACAGAGGTTGGAGGAAGGAATTGCTCTTACAGGAAATGAAAGCCAGTCACCAATTCCAGGCTATTGCAGGAATGCCACCTTCCCTCTGAGAAATGAATTTCAGATGATAAGTGAAAAAGTTTTATCTAAACATTATAAAGAAGAGAAGAGCGAGAAACACCCTATTACAACACAAGGTAATGGTAAACATCACTGTACCTTAATATTCTGTCAGCACTTAATATTCTGTTAACACAGGGAATTTTTTTTTTTTTTTTGCTTTTTGGGTCACACCCAGCGATGCTCAGGGGTTATTCCTGGCTCTGCACTCAGGAATTACTCCTGGTGGTGCTGGGGGACCATATGGGATGCCGGGGATCGAACCCGGGTCGGCCGCATGCAAGGCAAACGCCCTACCCGCTGTGCTATCGCTCCGGCCCCAACACAGGGAATTTTGAGAAATCAAGAAAGCTCACAGAACGAAGATGATTTTTCCCACCTCTTTGTGGGGCTCAGACTAGCTAATTCATGCTTCCAGTTTCTCTCTCCAATCTTCAGTAACAGAAGGAAATTTGGAATAAAGCTGTTTGTGATCCATCTGACTCAAAACGTTTCTTTTTCTAACTTCTCTAGATTTGACAATCTCTATTCCCTTATAAATGTTTCTTTCTCTGTGCCCACACCTTAAAAGATTCTCTCCTCTTATCTCCAAAACAAAATTTAGACCTCTATAAAGAGAAAAATAAAAGATACAAGCAGGCCCAAAATAGTTTTGTTAAGCTCATTTAACACTTAACCAACCTAACTGCTGTGTCTATCTCTCCTAAAATTGGAATGTTAAAAATCAATCAATCTGAATTTCCAGGTTAGTACTAGTGTGGGGAGCTATGAGAACTCCATCTTCCTTAAGGAAAAGTGTTTTTTTTTTCTTTCTTTTGTTCTGTGTCTACACCTAACTGTGTTCACATTTTCTGGCCACACCTACTGTGCTACTAATTCTGCGCTCAGAGAGCACTCTTGGTAGACTCAGATGACCATATGGGGTGCCCCAGTTAGCCACCTGCAAGAAAAGTGCCTTAGTAAGTCATTCTACTCTCTCTGACTCTGAATCTTTTTTTTTTTAAGTAAAACAGGTTTTATTTGGAGGGTTTTAAGATGTGTGTGTGTGGGAGAGAGAGAGAGAGAAGAGAGAGAGAGAGAGAGAGAGAGAGAGAGAGAGAGAGAGAGAGAGAGAGAAATGTGCTCAAGAGAGATAACGCGGGCTTCTCCAAGGGCGGAAAGAGCCCCTAAACACATCCCAGCATTAGACACAAAAGCATGAAAGTACACATCTCACAAGGGGAGATGTGGGCAACACACGTGCTAGGGCACCACATGTGCTCAGCCACATGAGCACAAGCAGCACATGGGCTCAGGCAGCATATGAGCATTCTCTGAATCTTTCTTAAATAATCTTTTCTTTTACAATGACTTCTAACAACTTTCCATTTTCTATTATTGCTTTTAAGTTTATACTTGCTGGACAGGCTGCTGCCTGATAGGGCTGTTGCTTTGCACGCAGCCAACCGGGTTCGATTCCTCCGTCCCTCTCAGAGATACCAGCAAGCTACTGAGAGTATCTCACCCACACAGCAGAGCTTGGCAAGCTACCCGTGGTGTATTTGATATGCCCAAAACAGTAACAACAAATCTCACAATGGAGCTGTTACTGGTGCCCGCTCGAGCAAATCTATGAGCAATGGGATGACAGTGATACAGTGAATTACATCTTCAATATTATTTGGATTAATTAGGGTTCTTTAACAATTGGAAGCCAGACTAACTTGGTAAAGAAGAACAGCAACTTTCCCATAGCAAACCACAGGATAGCTGACTTGCAGTGACTAGAATTTACTTCTGAGTTAGGGCTCCAGGGTGGAATATTTAATGGTGTTGCCTAGGAAATGTCAGGACATCAACTCAGCCTCCAGGCAAGAATAGAGTTGTCTTGCCAAGAGCGCTTTTCGTTCCACTTCCACCCTCAGAGTGAGCACAACAAATAGCTAAGGGTGGGAGAATGCTGCTGCCAGAGCATTGCAGGCTCCTGTGGCTCAGGAGAAACTGAACCATAATGGTAACTCCATGCTGCCATTTTAATAAGCAATGTGGTGACTAGTGACTGGTAGAACTTAATGAGGGAATGTCTGTGCTTTCATAGGAAGGAAGAGCATTATTTTGAGCAGTGAGGGAGAGCCCAGCAAGCTACCGGGTAGTATCCCCTCCGCATGGCAGAGCCTGGCAAGCTACCTATGGCATATCCGATATGCCAAAAATAGTAACAAGTCTCACAATGGAGATGTTACTGGTGCCTGCTTGAGCAAATAGATGAGCAGTAGGATGACAGTGACAGTGACAGTGACAAAGGGAGAAAGTGGTATCCCAGAATATACAGTAATCCTGGATGAGTATCCAAAGAGTCCCATGAAATCAAACTAACAGAGGATTATTACCAAAACCTGTAGAGGTATGGAAACCCAAATGAATGAGAATAATCAAATAATATAAAAACATTGATAGAGGGACTAGATTGACATAACAGGGGGTTAAAAAAAAAAAGGAGTCTTTTGCACCAAGCAGATGATGGTCTGATCTCAGGTACCTCACATGCTTTTCTGAAAACCACCAGGACTTATTTCTGAACACATATCCAGGTGTTAGCCGTAATTATCACTAGAACTGCCCCCATATACCCAGGAGTCAACCCTAAGCATCACCAGGTATGGACCCAAAAGAGAAAATACAATTGATAGAACTAAAGGGTAATCCCTGACCACTACAGAAGCTATGTTCAAACACTCCCAGAAAAATAATTGATAATTTTACAAAGTCCTAGGATTCAGAATAAATCTTCAAGTACATAGGCATAAATATGAAAGTAAACTAATGTACACATTGCAGAAATGCTTACTTAGATTAATAATTTGATTCTCTCTGACATCTGTTTATGTTTATGTTGGTCAAACAGTAATTTATAAAAGTTCCTTGATTTGTAATACGCACACGTGAAAGAGAAAAGTATTGAGGGTGATATTTAGAAGTATATATTTAGACTGCAGAGAAATGTACTAATTTAGTTTGTTTGTCTGATGTAGAACACCAAACAGAAACATCAAATGTATAATCAATCCTTTAAATTTTATTGCTTTAGCACACATGGTTTAATTTTCAGTTAAGCAAATCATTAATAAACTACAACGACATAAGTGAAAATGTTGTTTCAAATAACACTACATAACTTCAAATCAAACACAGTGTGAAATAATCAAACAATGTGTGAAATAATTCAATTGAGAGCACAATAAAAAACATTTTTTATTGATTTACCTAAACATCAAAGGCACACGGAATTTCAAAAAAGAAGTATTTGGACTTGTCAATGTCATAAGTTTATTAAAGAGTTTTTGCTATCCTTAGATGAATAATTCATTTTTATCGATTGGTGAAATTGATTTTAAGGATAAATATTGACCTGAAAGTTCTGACAACTCTTTTGTAGTTTACCCATAGCCAGACTATAAAAAGGCTTTAAATTGACCACTCTGTACAGCCAATTTCCCTCAGTTTCATTCTGCCTTCTACATCCTATCATGAAACATAAAGGTTAGTTGGTCTAAAACACCTTAAAAACCACTAAAGTTAGGATCCCCAAATATTGTTTGCATTAAACATGACTATTATTTATTGCTTTTATTTCATCTCAGACTGTCCTAGTTGAAATCTGTTTTCATTTTGAATTATACTGTGCATATTAACTTCTGAAATGTCACTAAGCTTAGGCTGTCAAAGTTGTTGCTTGTGAAAATACATAAACTAGAGGAAATATGTTTTTATCCCAGTCACTATGGAACTAAAAGCATAATGAAAATAGAAAGCAGGGGCACTTGGAAATCTTTCATTGGAAGCTTTAATAGTTAATCATCAAACATTCCTGAGAAAATTTTAAGTATAAACTATTAGGTACAAGATTCATTATAATATATGCCTACCTCTGTTTCAGGGACTTACTTAGTCATGGCTATAAGGGAAAAATGTTAGGCTGTCATTTAGGTTCAATGAAATTTTCTTTGGAGAGGATTGTACCAAAAATATAATTTCAAAGCAAATGGGAAGTACATCTTAGCATTGTGAGGGTTGTTACATTTATATATTTATATTATCATGGAAAATTTTATACCAAATGTAGAGAAATGGACAATAATGTAGACAACAGAATAATAATGGCAAAAGTTTGGAAAGCAATTAAACACTATCTCTACAGTATTAAAAAATTATTTTATGTTTAAAGCCTCAGGAAGATTGTTCTTCTTTAATGAAACCAGGAAATAATATCTTAGACTGGCTTCTTTATTAATAAATACTTCAGGCAAAATTTGATTTTAGAAGCCCAGGTCAAAGAAATCCATAATTCCAAGTTTGATTCAGTGAATTCTCAAAATGCTCAGATAACTTACACAGGTGAAAAACTTAAATGGCATGCCAAATGTTAACCGGGTATTATGTAATACAAGGATATTCAAATAGAAAAATGAAAAGTCTGTGTAGGAATAAGAGTAGTTTGTGTAATCATTGGAAATGTGCCTTAAAATCTTTAACACATTCCTACATTAAATACCAAATATTCGGTTAAAAATAAGCATCTTACCTGAAAGTGAAAAATGTTATAATAATATCTTATTTGAAACAAAAATAGACATCACTGTTAATGGCATTTTAAATATCTTCTGTATATTTTTAGATATATGTTTATAAATATGTGAAGCTTCCTCAAGAAGAGTTTGAAAGTGCCTGTCATAGATGTATAGGGTATGGCAGGGGTATGGCAGGAGGGAAACTGAGGACATTGGTAGTGGAAAATGTATACTGGTGGAGGGATGTGTATCGGAACATTGTTTGGCTTAAACCTGATCATTAACAGCTTTGAGACAAGAAGCCAGTCCAGTAATATGGGAAAAACAAGATTTAGTTTTCAATTGTTTCTAAAAAAAGAATAATACATATTTAAAGAAATAAAGTTATCAATAGTCCAGGATGTATTGTATACATTTGTGACCTCAATAAGAAAGAAAGCAAATTTCCTATAGCTTAGATCAGTTTGGAATACAAAAAAAAAACTTGCCAGTGAAAATTCTTCTTGAAAAACATTTCACTGGGATCCATGACTCTACACATATAATCTATACTTTAACAATGAAGGAAAAAGAAAAAGGAAAGTAGAGCCTGCAAATAGTTTTCACCAATCAATCAATGCTTGAAGACCCATTGGAAAAGACATTTCCACTGAAAATTCTTCTTTGTGGAAATGAAAGTAAGAAAATTCACTCATCATGTACTTTGACTCTATATTAAGATTTTAAAGCTAAGAGTTAGTAGCTAATTATGTACCTGAATTATATCTGCGTTGAATAATGTAGTCATGGATTAATAGATCTTTTGTATCTTGTATGTCTTTTTTACTTTTCTGTAGAAATCCAGTCAACATTGAAATGTGTACAATTTCAATTTCAATTTCATTTTTTTCAGGACCTCTAAATGGTATTGTGACTAAAAAGTCATATTTTGGAGTACAAAAACTTGAAATCAAAAGTCACCAAGTTTTTGGAAAGTTTTGGAAAGATTATTACCTTGACTAAGCCTCAGTTTTCTTATCTATGAACTATAATAGTGTCTATCCCACTAGATTAAAGAGAAGATTAAATAAAGTAACAGCATGAACATAGAGCTAGCACTACATGCAGAGATATCTATTTATTTTATTATCTAGGTTACTCTAAGAACCTAGAATAAAGACTGGAATCTTATAGTTGGCTCAAGAAATATCTATAACATCTGTGAATGTAAGGTATCCTGGTTTCCTCTGTAGTTATCCATGATCAAAGCACAAAATTTTCTGAATTTGTTTTTGATGTTGCAATACCTTCATTAAATCATTTTCAAAAATTACATCTTCTAGTACATCTTCTTTCCTAAAGCCTGACTTCATATAAACCACCAATGAAAAATACTCCATCCTATCCTTAAAATCTTCCAAAAGGCTGCCTCATCATCATAAAACCCATAATTCTTCCTTCTTCTGATAAAAAAGGTATCTGTTTCCATAGCTACTTTTCTTTTCCCTCCCTTACCTCTGGCACTTTTTACAACTGCCCAAAGTTTATTGCTGTCTTCCTCTACAACTTTTTTAATGCTATTTTAAAGAAATTCTTATTTCTATAAATCAATATAATCCATTAGATGCCACATGACAGTATGAAGCCATAAAATATCTCATTTTATTTTCTACAGAGAGGCCAGTCCTAACTTTTATACATGTAAACCATTTGTTGTCTATAAATGAAATTCTAGTCAGAAATTTGGGAATGCTATTAATTATTATTCACCATAGACATTTTTAATATTCAAGAATAACCCAATTTACCCTGATAAGGGAAATTATACATATAAAATTATCAAAGCTATAGAAAAATTTATAAGCTTTAATAGTGTATTTTTCTCAAGTGTATTGAACAAAAACATTTAAAATTTGAATAATTTGAATAATATTTGAATAATAAATTTGAATAATATTTGAAAGTTAGTTAAAAGTATTATAGATTTTATGGAAATATCTGTAGCTGCTTATACCTGGTTTTAATAAAATTTATGCTTCTTTTCCTAGTAGGCCCAAAGGGCTGTAAAAAAACTTTTAGAAAATTTGTATTAAAATACTTGTCATTAGGCCTGATATTTTTATTTGTAATAAAAAGCAAAATACTAAAATTAAATATATTATAACCATCACGATCATGATTACGAAATCCCGTTAATCACTGATTTCTCGGGCGGGCTCAGTAACATCTCATTTTGACCTTTCCCTGAGATCTTAGAAGTCTATCTCCACTCGGCACTCCTAACGATGTTGCACTGGGGGCTCTTCAGGGTCAGGGGAATGAGATCCAGCTTGTTACTGGATTTTGCATATGAATACACCTTGGGAAGCTTGCAAGGCTGTCCCATGTGGGCAGGAAACTCTCAGAAGACTGCCAGTTTCTCCCAGAGGGAGAAGTAGACTAAAGATATCGCTTCTGAGAGCTTGCTTTTAAGTCTTTCTGGATGTTGGCGGTTGATGGGATTACACACACCTGGGTTCCTCTGCCGGTACCTTCATGCATGAGGCCTGTCTGAACGTGTGGAGAGGGGCCTCCAGCATGGCTGCAGCTAGGTTCTTTGGACTTTGGCCACTGGGAGCTCTGCTCGGGGTGGGGAGGGAAGCTGGAGCCCATCCCTGCCGAGGAGCCCCAGGTAAGACAGCCAGGCATGCGGGCAAGAGACTCTGCCAAACAAGCTCTCAACCTCTCAAATATAACACAATAGTATAAAAATAGAATTAGTACAAATCACTGTATCACTGTATCACTGTCATCCCGTTTCTCATCAATTTGCTCCAGCGGGCACCAGTAACATCTCCATTGTGCGACTTGTTGTTACTGTTTTTGGCATATCGAATACGCCATGGGTAGCTTATGCCAGGTAGAATATGCCACGCCTGACAGGGATGGAGGAATCAAAATCCAGTCGGCTGCATGCAAAGCAAATACCCTACCCAAATTAGTACCAATAAATACTATAATATTTTCATTTGAATAAAAGTTGTTTTCTGGCATAAGAAATAAATGAACACAGTTAAATTTGCCTGAGTCCAAATATAAAAGTATGAATATAAATTTCTCAATAGCAACATTTACTAGTTTTCTAAAGAGTAGTTATTAAAATAATATAGTTTGTCTTTTAACTAGAATCTCCTAAATTATCTGATCAAGTAAAATAGTATTTCTGGATTTTTAAACGGAAAAATGGATTTTGCTTTCCAAAATAAAACAGACTATCTTTACAAGTGGCAGGACAGATTTCATTCTATTTAATTTCTGGTGTCTGTTTTGTTGACCAAGGGAAGACTTAAGATACTTAAAAAGGCTAGCAATTCTGCAATGCGTTTGTCAGGGAACAGTAAATACCACCAGGAACAATTTCAGTTCTCATTGTACTCATTCTGCCACTATGTAGAAATCTGTTTCCACAGAAACCACAGTCCTAACAATAGAATCTGCACTTTGACACTAAAAATGATGGGAATGTTTTCTGAACCAGAACAAAAAGGGATAATGCCATTAATAAACTTAACAAAATAAGATTAATCAACTTGAATGGAAGGTGTAAAAGAAAAAGGAAAGTTGAGATAGGTATTTTGGGTTCATGGAATAAGAGTTAAGGGTTTTAATTTGTGGTGATTGACGGGGAAGAGGAGTCTGATGGTATTATCTTGGTAGAACACTGTTAGAGGTTAATAGAAGTATCCCTAGATCAGGAATGGGTGAGATTAAAAGAACACCCAGAAAAAGCTTTCTCCTTTTGTCAGACTTTATCTTTTTAGTCATTCATTTACTGAATTTGATGAGTATGAATTATTGGTTTGAGGCCACTTTGATAACTGTGTACTCACAATTTTAACTATCTTTCTGAAATGTTATATGAAAACATATCTCCTTTAAAGTTGCTTAACTGCACAAGAATGCCTGATAGAAAAACCGGGCTTTTGTTTTGTCTAGTTATGGAGGACCTTATCACCTGTACAGAAGGACTTTATTAGGAATTTTATCAGAATTTTATAGATAATTTATATATTATACTGATACTGATGTTAGTAAAGTTCATTATACTGAAATTTTCAAAGACCAGAAATTTTTCAAACAACCATTTATGGATATTACATTTTTCTAAGGTAATCAAAATTTTCAGTTATAAGGCAAACACAAGTAATAATTAACAATTTGCCTTGCAAACTTAGCGTGTGCTTTTATCATTCATTAACAGAAATCCAGAAACTCCTTTATAGTAAAAAACCCAAATATTTTAATCCAACAAATATGATAAAAGAGATAGATTATAATTGTCAGCATTTGTTTTATAAAGTGAAAGCTTTCAAATTTTATAATTAGAAGATCCTTTGATTTAGGGAAACATAATGATTATTTAAAAAATTATCATTCTTAGGGCCATTCTTAGGTACAGTGGGTAGGGCATTTGCCTTGTATGCAGCTAACTTGGGTTTGATGGTTCAATCCCCAGCATCCTATATGGTTCCCCAAGCATTGTCAGGAGTAATTCCTCAGTGCAAAACCAGAAGTAACTCCTGAGCATGGCTGGGTGAGGCCCAACAACAAAAGAAAATTATCATTCTGATTCCAGTCTGATGTTAAAAGTGATGCTATTGGTGAACTAGAAAGAAAATATTCCTCTAGAAGCTAAGATACAGAATTAGTAGTCTGGTGATGCAATTTTTTTTCTAAACAAAATTATAAATTCACACTTCTATCTGAGAAAAGGATGTGTCATACATGTCACACTTTTAATGACTACACTTAGATCAGAAAGTGATGGCAGCATTTCAACAAATGAAACTGCTTAGTTTGCCTGAACTATATAGGTAGTACTAAACATAGAATCATCTGAATTTCCCAATTCTTTTCTGAACTTTCACATCTTTTAGAAAGTGAACTTTGTGCAGGCCAATTACTTTATGCCAGTACGTAATACAAGACAAAGAGAAGATTATTGCTTTCATCTCTGAGAAAATTGACCTGCTCAACCCAGCCAAACCAGCATTTAAGAATAATGAAGTGATCCATCATGACACAAAGAATTTAACATTTGCTCCATAATTAACAATGATCTATTAAATAAATAATTCTTCATACCATTTACTCAATAGAATTGATATATATCATAATCTCAATCTTCATGCATTTGCATTTGGAACAGTCTTTCCCAAACCAATCCTCCTAATATTAACTAGTGTTGCATGTTATACATTTTTCTTTATCAAACTAAGGTGATGGTTGTTGAAACAACTCATCAATGTTAATATTGTGCAAGTGAGAAATGATTTTTTTCATTTTCATAAATTAGAAAAGAACATATGTTTAAAGGTCTCCATAGAGGAACTCTGTGTAAGAAAAAGTTAACCTAAAATAGAATTCCTCCGAAGAGCTTATGCAGAGTGCAATACAAGAAATACAAGAGTGAGAAAAAGAGGACAGGGAGAGGGAGAGAAAAATAGGAAAGGATAAAAGAGGAAGGGAGAGGAAGAAAGTGAGAAAGATTATTGTAAAGTCTATTATTAACTAAGTAGGGATTAATATAGTGATTGGAGTTATAAAATGACCTCAATGTCATTTACTTTTAAAAAAGTAATTAAAATCATTCCAGCTTCATTGTCATTAACTCTATTTCATAGTTCAATGGTACAATTCACAGTTATATTTTACTCAGTGCCAATTTTTTTAAAACTGGTCTTCTTTTAATTACAATCACAAGGTGATAAAAATGGATTTTTAGAGTCATGCAGAATTCCTTATATTTCTGTTATTGTAACTCATTCTGAAATATAGATACAGGTCCCATTTCCTCAAATATAATTAGATAATTCTTCCTATATCTATATATAGATGAATGCCTTTCAACCCAAAACTCAAGGTACCAAACTACTGAAAAGAATGAAATCCAAATTTTTTGCAATGAAAATGGTTTGTTGCAATGAAATCCAAAATTTTTATAATGAAAATGGTTTATTGCATTAATAATCTAAATTGACTTTAAGCATCCAGAAAGTATTTTTGATCGCTTAATTACTTTGTGATTAATGTTAGTCTTCTACACAGTTGACAATAGATACCCATATTTAGACTCAATTTCCCCCATCATATCACAAACTACATGTCTTTCAAGTAATGTCATATAAAGTATGGATATTTACTTAGAATATATTTTATGCAGTAATTTGATTCTATTGAAAACCAAGTCAAAAACTCATGTCTATGTCTTAACTGATGAACACAACTCACTTGAGTCTCCTATAATTGGTAGTAAATATAAGACATTCTCATGATGGAAAAAATTTAATGACATCAGAAACCTTCATTCATTCAACAAACATATATTGGTTACTTATTAGGTGCTGGCCATTGTTTTTTCATGACAGTGACAAGATTCCAAATGTATGTAGCTTACATTGGTTGGACTTCCAATATTGGATATTATTTGTGGGCAAAACTCCAAAAGCTAGTGAAGTTACAGAACTAATGAAGCATAAAACTAAAGCAGTGTGTTTAACCAGGACTTTGTAATAATAGGCACTAAAGAAGAATAATTGTTGTTTCAGTAGACGTGTCTTCCTCTAAATTCACTCATGACTTGTACTGGATGAATTTTTTTCTTTGCTGAGCCTCGTCTAACAGCTGCACAGGTTTCCTCTGGTTTTTCTCTTTTAATCAAGGGTTTTTTTGCCGGAGCCTTCATTCTCCACATCACAACTGGGTGTCGGGGCCCAGCAGGACTCTGAATTCGGATGATCTTGGTTGAGGCTATATAGGACATTTTCACTGTTTGCACTACAGCATTCATTAAATTTTTGGCTGCTTGGATCAAGGAGGTGACACTGTCCAACTGTAAAGAAAAAGAAAGTTATTATTGGAGATTATAATTATAAATTTAAAGACATTTAATTTTATAGAATTTGGAATGTGCCACTGCCACTTTCTTTTTATTCCAAGTATGTATTATCCATTTTTATATCTATTTATAATTATTTATGTTAATCAATCCATTATCTATCCATTTATCCAATTCAGTAACGTGCAGAAATTCTATCTTGTCAGGTTGTTAGATTACTCTTTTGTTTTCTAGTGAAATTCTTTATATTTTATATAATATCGTAAGGTCCTAATTGTCACTGCATTCTTTGTAACAATTTCCTTATTTTCAGGGACAATACTGAGCCCTTTTCATAAGGGATGGTTATCCATAATAAAAGCTATTATGTATACATGTACTTTCATAATAAAACAACTAAAATTATTTATCTTAGGGAAATTATAGTGTAATATGAACATATATTGGGACACACATGCATATCTACTATTTATTTTGATGAATATTTTCCACAAATAATTCCACCCAGAGTCTCTTATAAGCAAAAACCTTTATTCTTTATTATTATTATTATTATTATCATTATTATTGAATCACAATGCGAAACACAGCTACAAACTTGTACAATATTGGGTTTCGATCATATAATGCTCCAATACCTGTCCCTTCACCAGTTTGCATTTTCCACCACTGATGACTGAAACCCAATATTTGTTGTTTTCTGGCTTACTCATAAAAGGAAAAATCTCAAGAGAAAATAGAGTTAAATTTTAGGACTAAATTAGGTTTCTGCAAAATATTTTGGAACCTTGTTTCTTTGTTTTTGTTTTGTTTTTAAATAATGACCAATGCCTCTCCTGTAATTTAAATTTGGCAGATTGCCATCCAAGGCCCACTCAAACAGGAAGCTATGTCTCCATTGTTACCTCTTTGTGATGTGTACTGTCAAGGTTGCGACTCGAATACTGCCTCTATAGTTACTAAAATCCATTAGCAGCTGCCTGACTTGAGTATTCAAACTTTGCAGTTTGAGGATACTTATCTCCCATACAGACAAAATGTGCAAAGAAAGTAGTTGGTGAGGTTATGTGCCTGAAGCAATGATCTAGCTCATTGCCTATAAAAAGTTAATTTGCTCCATTATATGCACCGCCTAAAATTCTTTGAAAAGGTAACACCAAGAAATATGCTATTTGAATGCCAGTAATGCTTGGCAACTACACATCTTTAAGTCTTTTTACTTATGGAAGCCAAAAATGTAAAGTCTGTGCATGTGGCAGGAATGACAAATGTTTTGCAAACATTAAGCAAAATTTCACGAAGCGTTTGCATGTATTTCAGAGGACACTTAGAGCTTCTGAATCTGAAACTTTAAAAAACTACTTTGGATAGAATAACACATTTTGTTTTAGCATCACTCTATGGATAGCTTGCAAGCTAAAAACTATCCTTCTGTAACTACCTTTGAAAATGTCTTACTGGCCAGAGAGAGAGCAGAGGTGTTAAGGCACTTGCCTTTGATGTGGCCAACCCTGGTTTGATCCCTGGCACCAGTTATGGTGTCCTTTGCCCCTCCAGAAGTGACCTCTAGCACAGAGCTAGGAAGAAGCCCTGAGCACTGCTGTGTGTGGCCCCACAAAAACAAACAAGAATCTCCCCAAACCCAGATAAATCTGGAAATAATTTCTAATCTCAACATAAAAAAGCTTTTCTAAATAATGAACCATATTAATAATTAGTATTTTCCTCATAAATATAAAAATATTTGATTTGAAGACTCTGTGCTACCATAAAGTCTTCCAGAGGGGAGGGTCTTCAGGATCTGCTACTATTTAGAATTTCATCTGTGACCTCAGTCTTCTTACCCTCTACCTTACATTCTTTTTCACTCCTTCTGATTTTGTTGTATTGTTATGTGTAGATTTCATCTCTTTACTTTGCTTTTGATTTTTACATGATAGTATATGTAACATATATGTAGACCAAATAGTGTAAAGAGGGTCTAGACTTTAAAAAGTGGAGACAAAGAGGTTTTCTTTTTTCACAGAATTCATGAACCTCTGTTTGTTCCTTCCTCATCCTTTATGCTGACCTCTGATGGACTCTTTTAAAAAATTCTAATTGACTTTAATAAAACTTCTCCTCTCAGTGACTCAGAAAAATCATAGAACAAATTACCCCTCTAGGAAAACATGACCACTAGTTTTGCACACATATTAGGACGATCAATACAAGGATACTGTTATTACATGAGAGAAGCTTGAAGATACTCTGTGAGGATCCTGGACTCTGAGAGCTAGTCTACATGTTCGGACATGCATAACTCTCTGATATTAGCCAAATTGTAGGCCATAGAAGCAGAGAGCACAGATAAGCCTAGAAAATGGGAGGGGATTTTAAGAGCTTGAGTAGTGCTTAGAACTATTTATAAAGGATAAATGCACAATTTGTGTCTGTAAATTATTATAAATTATTTTATCTAGGTACCCTTTAATAAAAAATCCTTCATGGGAAAGGATTTAACAGAAACTTCAGAATGAAAAGTAAGGCACATTTGAGCAGAAAATGTACTCACTTTGGAGTACAACTGAGTACAGCTCAACTCATTTATGGAGTTCTGTAAGATTTACAATTTATCTGTGCAAGACAAGAATGTGATTTTACTGTAAAGGTAGCAAATTCAAAAACAAAAGTTATTTTAGCACAACAAATTACTTAGAAAAATTATTTTTTTTAGAAGTGATGACCTGAAATAGTCCACTCAGGAATGTAATTTGTTATGTTACCATATTGTTACCTGGCGTATGATAACAGTTACCTCTGATTGTATGAGATATATTTGATACAGATAGATATAAAAAGAAAAAGTTTCTAATGCCCTCAAATCCCTAAAGGTTATATTTAATTATGTGCATGCATGCACATGAAAGCATCTTACTATCTCCCACTTTCCATAACAGGAAAAAAATCTTAAACTTTCAAAAGACAGTGTTAAATACTACTGTCTGAGATGAATCAGAAGACTTATCTGCCATAATAGCCCACTTTTCTTAGGTGGATGACTTATTTCTTAAAACACTGGTATGGTTATAAGGTCACTGAATTTTAGTTCATTAATAGAAAATATTATAAGATAATTTACTATAATAATTAAATACTTAAATTAATAAAATTATTAATAAACAATCATCAATAGGTATTTCTTATTAGTTAATAAACATATGGTTTAATAATACTAATGTATTTATTATATGTTTTCTAATAATTAATATTAGCTAAATAATAACAATGATTTTACTAGATCATATAATTTTAAAACCTGCATTACATGATTTTGTTCAATAACTTGGTGCTTAATCTTGCGAATTGTTTATTCGCATAAATTCCAAATGATGGCCATCTACTCAGACTACTGGAGCGATAGCACAGCAGGTATGGCATTTGCCTTGAACGTGGCTGACCCGGGTTCGATTCCTCCATTCCTCTCAGAGAGCCCGGCAAGTTACCGAGAGCATCCTGCTTGCACGTCAGGGCCTGTCAAGCTAACTGTGGCATATTTGATATGCCAAAAACAGTAACAAGTCTCACAATAGAGTCGTTACTGCTGCCAGCTTGGGCAAATCCGTGAACAACTGGAAGACAGTGCTACAGTGCTACTCAGACTACTAATTATTGTTATCTACAAATATCCTTTTTTTTTTTTTTTTTTTTGCTTTTTGGGTCACACGTGGCGATGCACAGGGGTTACTCCTGGCTCTGCACTCAGGAATTACCCCTGGCGGTGCTCAGGGGACCATATGGGATGCTGGGATTCGAACTCGGATCCGCCGAGTGCAAGGCAAATGCCCTACACGCTGTGCTATCGCTCCAGCCCCCAAATATCCTTTTAATGTACTTCATTTATGCTTTGTGGTGTGTACTCTGTGATTTCACTTATGCTGCAACATACATTGGCTTAGTTCTTAAATCTTTTGAGGCAAAACGCTTTGTTCCTTTTAGAGATGTGTCAATCTTTAAATACAGGAAAAGGAGTTTAACGATGACAATATAAGAACATTTATTGATCTTCTTAAAACGTCATCTTTTGGGGCTGGAGTGATAGCACAGTGGGTAGGCCGTTTGCCTTGCATGCAGCCGACCCGAGTTCGAATCCCAGCATCCCATATGGTCCCCTGAGCACGGCCAGGGGTAATTCCTGAGTGCAGAGCCAGGAGTAATCCCTGTGCATCGCCAGGTGTGACCCAAAAAGCAAAAAAAAAAAAAAAAAAAAAAAAAGCAAAAAAAAAAAAACCAAAAAAAGTCATCTTTTGAGGAGGGAAAGATAGTACATGTGTCATGTCCTTGACTTGTATGCAGCTAACTGGGGTTCAGTCCCCAGAACCCCCTATATGTTTTCAGAAGCACTTCTATGCATGTACCCTGAAAAAACAAAGGTATAGTCTCCCACCAATAATGCTAACTTCTCTACATACTAGTGAATATATATATATATGTATATATATATGTGTGTGTACACATATATCTCACAAATGTTATATGTAGCACATCTGACTTGAAAATTTACTTACGGATTAATACTAAATACTGAAATGTATGACCTCAATAGTCACACCAAAGTGGGAACGTCTGCTGGCAAGCCATGATCAGCTGTTATTATTAATAGCTAAGAGTAATGTTTTAAAAAGTGGGCTTGTTATCCCTTCTTTTATTTTCCTGAAGTTTTGTCAATATTATTTTATCAAAATTTCAGACTGATACACTCTAACTCCCTTTTCTATATAACAGTTTTTCTTGGGTTATATTTTGAGGAAAACACTAAACCTAAATCCCCCTTCCTTTCATTGATGTGGATCTCATCTCCTTTCACATGAACAGTCCTCTGGGGGAAGCAGTTCCTCAGCCTTGTGCAAACTATCATACCAAGTTGTGTTGTAAGGACACCTGTGGATAGAAAAAAACTTATTTCTGGAAAAAACATATTTCCCATCCTACAAACTTCTGGCTATGCTGCTATCAAATGTAAGCCATGCTATTCTTGTGAATCTCAGTGATTGCCTGTGTTACATCTGCAAAACATGCAATTCCTGATGATATATAAAGCTATGAATCTAGACACTTGAAACACACAGTGTAAACCAATGACTAGTCAATACACAAAATATAGTTTTAAATCACACCTGAAAGGTAAATGTGTGCATTTTGGTGCCAAGTAAAATAATAGTATATAATATTTGCTAATCCACACTGCGTACTTTATGCTGTTATTTTTCTAAGAAGTTGATTTAAATTAACTCAAAATAATTCCATGAGGTGAGTACTTCTATTATCTCCATTTTATAAATGCTAAACAAAGAGGTTCAAAGTTTAATAGTCTGTAAAGGTAGAAAAGCTATTATTAATGGTAGTGCAAAAATTTGTGCTAAAATAATCCCTGGTATTTGTACCTGTCATACAATTCTGCTACCTGTCACGTCAATGCATTTATTTTTAGACATTTCATAGTGGGAAAAATTGTACTAAAATTAATATAATATCTCAAATTAAAAATAAAAATTCCATAGTCACTGACTACTGACATAAACTTATGTGCCAATTATTGAATTTTTACAATAAATATTAATATGAAACATTAAAATTAAAATTTTAAGAGAAGTGAAAAGGCAAAGTAATACTGAGTTTCATACTTATTTAATATTTAAAATTAGCCATAATAAAAATACAGAATTAATTCAATTAAATGCAAATAAAACATTTTTCTGATTTTTCAAATAAAATCATGTAAATGTATTTGATCTTCAAAATACAAACTAAGATTTTGTCTCATGGTTTTGTTATTTATGTAGAAATTCTCAGTTAAGCTGTGTGAAATAAGGTTAACATAGACAATGTGAAATGATATTATGCATGTTAGATGATGTGAGCTATTTATGCTAATATTTATCAAAAAGGCAAAATCTTGCCTTAGACAACGCATGGCTCAGCATGCCAGGCATGGAATTCTACTTTTGATCCCTGCTGGAACTTAACTCATAATTCCTGATGGACACCGCCGGCTGTTTAGCAATATTTGGACAGGGTCTGGAACAGACCTTCAAAGATAGGATCTTGCTCTGCCAGATGCTAAACAATGTCTGGGCATACTCCATCAACCTCAAGGAGATCAACTTGAGGCTGCAGATGTCCCAGGTGCTGCCCAGAGACGCAGGCTGGTGCATGTTTGTTTGTGTGCAGATCATGACAACATGCCAGTCAACCAAAAACTTACATTCGGTAGACTGGGAAAACCTGTAAAGGCAATTAGAGGCTGCCCCAACAGCCTCTGTAACTCTCGGAGAGCATGGCAAGCTGCTGAGAGTATCCCACCTGCACAGCAGAGCCTTGCAAGCTACCCATGGCATACTTGATATGCCAAAAACAGAAACGACAGTCCTCATTCCCCTGATCCTGAAGTGTCCCCAATACGCCATCGAGCTACACTAGAACGCGACAGGGACAAATGGAGATGTTACTGGCACCCACTCAAGCAAATTTACGAACAATGGGGTGACAATGATACAGTGATACTAATCAAAAAATACAAAGATTTCTATTTTTCTAAATTATAGTCATCATTTTCAACTCTACATTGACTTAACAGTGTTAGTTATATGCCTTAGGAAATCCTAATATACGTGAATGTATACTTGTAAATACATACATGTATATGTTAAAGTAAATCAATTGATGGGACTTTTTTTTAATCTACTTAAAACCGCTCTTGAGTACCTAATTTTATTCCAATACTTGCTTAATCCATTATCTATTTTTATTCTTTTAAATATATTTTTAGAAGGATGATTTGCATTGAAAATAATCTCTTTTCAGATGGTTCAAGAATGCTAAACAACATTAGTATTTTGTTTGTAGTCTTTTTATTTTCTTTTTGAAATTTGGGTCATACCTGATGGTGTTTAGAACTTCCTCCTTGCTCTGTGCTCAGGGATCACTTTTGGTGGCTCCCAGGGGAACTTACTCAGTGCCAGGGATTAAACCAAGGTTGATCTTATGTAAGACCTTAACCCCCACACTGTCACTCAGGATAAAGAAGAGATAGTATGCTAGGGTGGCTTAATGGAAAAATCAGATATGTACGCTAGTAAGGCTAATAGAGGCTTTGATTTACTAAAACTAATAAAAATGGAGTATATATCCAAATTGAATTTGTCAAGCTCATAATGAAGTTGAGAAGATGATTGCTTCTTTGAATATGAAGAGTTAATCCAAAGGACCCCTAATGGAATTTACATGGCAAAGTTGTCCTTTACTAATTCTCCGTTCAATTATGACAACAGAAAAGGGCATCATAAGTTGAAAGGGGGAAATCAATACATGGGATGAGAAAATTAATTTAACACTACTAAGAAGACCAGACATGAAATGAAATATGACATTTATTCAGTTATAATCTTGTCCTGTCAAAAATCATTTTTAAAGCATCTTTTTTTTCCAAAGCAAATGCTCCAGGCCAAAAACATTTTGTATGATCTTAAAAAGAAACACATTGCCAATCCAGGTGACTATTTACAATGTCTTTTAATTCTATTTGAAAGAGGCTGTAATAAAAAATATGCATGGTAACATTAATGATGAGCTATCCTTCGATTATGTTGACTCAATGGCAAATGTTTTGTTGAAGAAATACTTTGTAAATAATAATTGCAGCCTAGATTTAGGATAGTTCATATATTCTATATCCTCCTTGCTACTCTTTGCTTAGATACTTTGCAGAGCTACTATTTTCTATTAATGCATCTTATTCTATCCATCTTATTGATTTTCTTTGCTGTAGTATTGAAATAAAACCCTATCTTAAAACACAACCAGAAATTTTCTATGCTTAATGATCCTATTTTCTTCAATTTCCATTTCTCAATCTGACTTCCACTTTCCCATAAATAAGTTCTGATTTTTTAATATATAAATATGCAAACATATAAAAATATATCAATACATATAGATACATATAGTACATATTAATAAATGCATTCAATGTGTTTATCAATGTATATTATTAATGCATTTTATGTGCCATGTTATATAGTGCATATAACTAAGTAATTGGCATAAAATTTGTGGAATTCTTTCCATCAAAAGGAATGAAAAATGTGGTGGTGTTCTATCAGCATTCTACTGTGTTGACCAATTTCCTTAAGCCTCTCCTTACTTTTCCCACCCCGGGTAGAAGGTAACTACTGATCTTTCTGTATTAACACAGTAAAACTATACCTTTTCTAGAGTTGCCCAGGGTGTATTATTTTTTATCCGGCTTATCTTACTTAGTATCATGGACATAAACTTTCATGTTCTGCAATTATTACCTCATTTTGGTTAATGCTAAGGAGCATTAAATACAGTACATATAACACAACGTTTTAACTCATTTGCCTGTTGATTGACCTTTGGCTTACACATAGTATTTTTTTAAGTAAGTTGCTCCTTCAGGAATTTCAGTTTGCCTAAAGACTCCATTTAGGGCTTGAGCAGAGTACAGTTTGTAGGGTGCTTCCTTGCATGCACCAACCCGGGTTTGATCCCTGGCACACCATATAGTGCTTGAGCAACACCAGGAATGATCCCTGAGTACAGATCTGGAAGTGGTCCCTGAGCCCAGATCCAGGAGTAAGCTTTGAGCACTGCTGAGTGAGATAGGCAAGGGGAAAAAAGAGATCTAAATAGATCAAAAGGGAGCTAGAGAGTGACAGTACAGTAGAGGTAAGGCACTTGCTTTGCACACGACAGACCTGGATTTGATCACTGGCATTACATATGGTGCCTCAATCGCTGCCAGGAGTAATTCCTGAGTGCATACCCAGGTGTAACCACTGAGCATTGCTGGGTGTGGCCCCAAACAAAAAAATAACAAAAACATTAAAACTCCATTTAGTATATATTGGGGTTATCATCTGATAATGAAATTTCTCTTCATCCTAATTTTTTGAATATTTTATTAGTTATATATTTTCAGATTAACAGTCATGTTCTTTCAGTTGAAATATAACCAGTTTTCTTCAAGCATCATTATTTTTTCCTGGATGCTACATGCAAATTGTCATAGTTTTTGTTTTTTTAAGAAAATAGGTTCTACTATTTGCTTAAAAAAAAAAAACCCTTTTATTGAGCTTTTATGGTCATCTGAGCAACCCAAGCTATGCTTAAAAGCTTTCTGGTAGTCTCCCACCCCTGGGTCACTCAGGGTACCTGCATTGTGCTCAGGCCTCCCGGGAACTTACATTACTTGAAATTATGGAACAAACATTACATAAGTTATGGAACTAAGAAATTGTATGCAAAAGTTTTAAAACATACAATAGTTCAATCATTCTCTTTTAGCTCAAATATTTTAGACATTTTATACTCAAGTTTCATTAATTAGAAACTTTATTGTGCTTAAGACATCAAAAAAAAAATCATGATCAAATGATGCTTTCCATTATACGTATAGAAAATCCTCGTCTTTACAGACCCTCTGTGTGCCCCTCCACCCTTCCAGGTGTGATTACCTACGTCTGTTATCCCTGCGGCCTTTTTGGAATGAAAAGCGGATTCTTCTCCAAGTTGGGTCCAGAAAACCTCCATACACACCATCTGCCAACGCAGCTGTGTTTAAAATTCTACTCTGTAGCCTCTGCTTGCACCTCTACCCTTCCCAGGGAGGCTAGCCTCCGGGCAGACATTCCCAGTGCCATTCGGGAACAGGCATCAGATTCCCATTGTAGCTGGGTCCTGGCAGCCCTGAGGCTTGCTCTCCGCCATCTCCGTAGGCCCACCTCCTTACCCAAGATTCTGTACTTGGTCCTCCATCCTCCTGGGCTGAAAACAGCATGACAGAAATACACTACACAGAAAACACAGTGGGGGGATACATAGAAACCCAGCAAGTACACTGAGTGAAAAATCATGACGCATTAGGCTTTACCAGTCCCCAAGGCTATGTTAAAACATTTCCCCTCAATCTCAATAAGACAATGCTTCACTCATAAACTCTCATATTATTCCATTTATGTGACTGATTTTTGTTATCATTAAAAAAGGATTGACACAGAATCTAGTTATTCTTTTCTCTACCTCTATTCTTTGCAAAATAAAATATGAGAGATTGATAGATTCTATAGCTCTCTAAGATTTTTGTTGTTGCTGCTGCTGTTTGTTAAATACTTGTAATCTTCAAAATACATTTAAACACACCCATTCATTTCTAAAAATTCCAGCATTTCATTAAGAAATAGGACTCAGATATAAGGTATAAGTGAATTTTAAGTTGTTATTTACATACATAAGCCTACACATTCTGTATATTTATAACCAGAATGTGGTCTTTTGTTTTTAAATAGAATGCCATCATCCCTATCATTTTGAGATACATATAAAATCCTGCTCATATTGCAAATTTTTCCGTTCTCATGCCAATTTTTCAGACTCTTTGAAGATTTGGCCATGGTTTTATTACATGACTTTACAAAACAAAGAAGAAACCTCTCTTATCAAATTGCAATGTGAGTTTCATAATGGTCTTTAAAGCAAGATTTTTATGAAAAAATAGCTTTTGACAATCACAACAACAAAATCTAAGAAACAGTCATTCAATTTTTGGACTCGTATATGCTTTTTAGATATGTTATTTTTCATAGACTCATCTAACTGGTAGATCTGCATGCTACTCCAGGCCCGTACAGCTCTGGCCTAGAGACATGACTGCACTAAGTTAGTGGTTTAAGTCTAGAGAAAGACACAGCAGCATCCACTCATACCATTATTTCTTCATCTACACAGTAGAAGGAAAGGGCAGTAACAAGACAGAACAGTGCTTTCAAAGGGAAGCCTGGAGGAACAAAATGTTATCTCTGATGTGAGGCATGGAATATGTCAGGTGTAAATAATGCACCTTAAGGAAAACAATTAAACTGTCCTTAAAATGACTGCCTTCTATTTATTTTAGACTTGCAATCATTTTATATCTGAGTGAATATCAGAGATTGGAAGGAGTCCACAATGGGAAAATAATAAAAAAGTTCTGTTCCTGAATTTAGTTTCTTTTCAAATCAGAAATCTCTTTCTTCCTGCCTGAAGTGTCTCATAAAACAAAGAAACAATCTTCTTTCTACAGATAAGCACAGATGTCTCCCTGTTGAGGGGATGAGATTCAAGTGCATTTAAGAGCAGCTGGTTGTTGCCCTACCAGCTGCTTGGAAATGGGAAATCATTGGCAGCAAGTTCCAAACCCAAAAGCTGTAGGTGTCAAAACTCACCCTCAGGCACTGGGATTCAGCAAGCAATAGAAACATGGAGGCATGTGTGGTTTTTAATTACCGAGAACTTTGCCTTGGTGTGAATTTAAAGAATGAAGCTTACAGGCTTAAGCAATAGACTATAGGTTTGTGGGTGTATGGGAGAATGAGAGGAAGAAGAGAGCTGAGTGGCTCAGTATACACACTCTGGACACAAGCTAATCAATTCAAATCCAAACTAATTCTTTCTGTCTCTGTCTCACATTTTCTCCCCTGTAAACTGAAAAACCAACAAAATTGCTTCATAGGAAGTCAATTCCTCTGCCCTTCTGGGAGAGCCCAGCAAGATACCGAGAGTATCCTATCCACATAGCAGAGCCTGGCAAGCTACCCGTGGCGTATTCAATATGCCAAAGACAGTAACAACAAGTCTCACAATGGAGAGGTTACTGGTGCCCGCTTGAACAAATCCATGAGCAACGGGATGACAGTGACAGTGACAGGAGGTCCATGAAGACAAATTAATTACATAATACAGTGTATTGTATACACACTGATACTTCGATATCATTATGATTACCAAGGTTTTGCAAAGCAGAACATTCTTGAGATTTTTCAAAAGTTACGAAAGTTAAGAAAGTTTAAGAAAGTTAAGAAAGATGAAGCTGTAACATGTCTTACAAAAATTATAAACTTGTATGGATGGATGCCTTAAAAGTTCATTTGAACTCTTAAAGACTTTGAAAAAATAGATATTATTTCCCAGGATTTATCAGCTAACAGATTTAAGAATTATGACTGAAAAAAATTGCATTGTTTTGTCCAGGTAATAAGAAGTGAATCTGGAAACAAGCCCAAATCTATGTAATTCCAATTTCCCTGTTCTGTCAAACACTTTGTGCATTTCAGTACTATCTCTGGAAATGTAAATGTTTTGAAATATGGTATAAATTCTTCTCTCACTTGGGACTGTTTACTATGGATGAGTGTTCTGGCACGCTCCCTATTCTTCCTCAAAGATTTTGTATTGAGATATCTAACCACTGAAAATACAGGAGTATTTTACTTTATTCCTTGAATGAATCTGTCACAATGTCTGTAGCACTGTTGTCCCATTGTTCATCAATTTGCTTCAGCAGGCACCAGTAATGTCTCCATTGTGAGACTTGTTGTTATGTTTTTGGTATATTGAATATGCCACGGGTAGTTTGCCAGGCTCTGCCTTATGGGCAGAATACTCTTGGTAGCTCGCCAGGCTCTCCGAGAGGGACAGAGAAATCAAAGCCGGGTCGGCAGCATGCAAGGAAAACACCCTACCCACTGTGCTATCACTCCAGCTGAATGAATCACTCTGTTAATAATCACCACTCAGTTTCTCTAGAATGGCTTTTTTCAGTAGAACACTTGTCCTCTAGTAGTCTATGCAACTATATATGCTCAATGATTTCCCTACTGAAACTTAATCACAAAAATTTGCACAAAAGAAGAATTATTCTCCAGAAGGCTTTTTATTTAAAGTCCAGTTACATTGATGCATTTCAAATACTTGGAGAGATGCTTTTCAATTTGATTTAGTCTCATTTGTTTATTCATGCATTTGTTGAGAGTGTCATTAGAGGTTTTTACATTCTGGCATTTTGTTCATTTTAAATTATTTTTTGTGTACAATATTTGACTGGAGCGATAGGACAGTGGGTAGGGTGTTTGCCTTACACACAGCCGACCTGAGTTCGATTCCTCTGTCCATCTCGGAGAACCAAGCAAGCTACCGAGAGTTTCTTGTCCTCACAGTAAAGCCTGGCAAGCTACCCGTGGCATATTCGATATGTCAAAAACAGTAACAACAAATCTCACAATTGAGACGTTACTGGTGCCTACTCGAGCAAATCAATGAACAATGGGATGACAGTGCTACAGTGCAGTGCTACAGATATTGGTGGTATATTTTTGTTGTTATTTGCACATAGTTATCAATTTTCTCAGAATCAATTACTGAAAAGATATTGCTAGCTCCACTGTAATATTCTGGCTCCTTTATTATGTATGTGTATATGTGTGTGTGTGTGTGTGTGTGTGTGTTTTCTGGGATGTGAGTTCTGTTCCATTTATAAGTGTTCTTATATTTTTTGCATACCAAGCTGTTTAATCGTGTGATTTTGTTGTATACTCTGAAATTGAGGATCATGATCCTTCCATTTTTGTTCTCAGGATGTGTCTGCTGTAACAACAACATTTTGTTGCTGTTTGTTATTATTATTATTTTTAGCCACACCTGGTAGTGTTCAGGGCTTACTCCTGGCTTTGCACTCAGGAATCATGCCTGGCAATGCTCTGGGACACATATGTAGTACTGGGGATTGAACCTGGCCAGCTAAGTGCAAGGTAACCATACTAATGGCACTATCTCATCTGCCACTATAATGACCTTTTGTAAGAAAAAAAAATTCCCTGTTTTGTTTTGTTGGGTTTTTCCCTATACTTTTGTGAAGAATTTTATTAGAATTTTGGCAGTGTTAAGTCTGCTTATTGCTTTAGGTAACAGATATTTTAACATGGTTAATTCTTCTGGTTAATGAGCATGGAATGTTTTTTCATTTCTTTCTGTCTGCTTCTTTCAATGATGTCCTATTGTCTTAATGTCTTAATGTCTTATTGTTTTATAGTCTACTTTATTATTTATTGTTGTTTATTGTTTATTGTTTTATTGTTTATAGTCTACTTCTTTGGTTAAATTTATTAAAAGTTATTCACTTAGCTATTTGACAGTTTTACTTATTTATTTGTTTTACTTTTAGGAACTGGTGCTTCCTAGGGGCTACTCCTGGTAATATGCTCAGTGGTCGCCAAGTGGTGTTTTGGGGTCATATGGAACTGGTGAAATAAACTGTGGTCTCCGTATGCAAACGATTTGTTGCATGCACTGAGTTCACGGAATTCACTCTTTTTATGAAGTGCTGGAGATTAAACCTAGGGCCAATACATGCAATACAAGTGTCTTGCTACTTATCTATATCCTCAGTCCTCATGCAATTTTACATGGATTAATTTTCCTAATCACCTATCAACCAACTGATTATCAGCATATGTATGGATTAATTCATTGATAGTAAGTATTGTTGATTTTTAATGTGTTTATTTTTTTCAGTTCACATGGCCAAGGATATATGTCAATCCAAAAATGTTCAGATGATAATAATATCCTTTCCTACTTTGTTTTCTACATTCTATGTATCTTGAATTTTTTTCAGCTGTTTCTAATAACATAATTATTATATTCAAGAATACACAGACATTCTTTACTTGGATATCATACTATGGGTGTTCCTGCTATTTTGGCTTCCTGTTGTCTTGCCACTTATTGCAATAACTAGTGCTCACCCTATATTTAGCTTAGACTTGCTCCTGCAATTTGAAATTTCAAACTACTTTGCCTAGGAACCACACTCAATCAATTCATATTAATTTTCACTTCTAAATTAGGGTTCTGAAGCAAATATTTTATCATTACAATAAAAATAGTGGACATAGGCAGGAGATATATATTTAATTGACATGCCATTATGATATAGTTTATCAAATGTACTAAAAATATTAAAAAACATGCACAGAAGTCACTTAAAATGACCGTATAAGACTGAGAATAAAAAGAGGTCAAAGCACAAATACACTACGGATCAAAGCCAAACATGTTTAGGAGAAAAAAAAAACTTAAGTATCAGGATGTCAGTGGTTTTACCTTCCATAAATATTATTTGGTGACCAATAAATGATAGACAAATTTAGGTATTTGTAAGAAGTTTTAGAGAAAACTAGGGTCCATCATTGTAGAATTGAAAATTTTATTGTATCAGAGATCCACAATTGCAGTGAGAGAAGTGGATAAATCAGATGGAGAAATAACAATGCCTGAGATAGTTTACTTTTTTATTGAGCACAACTGAATATACTTCCTCCTAGTCTATAAGCAAATGAAGTCACAAGATTTGTACAAACCTGTGAAATTTGAGTAATTTTATGTATATATATATGCATGTATCATTTAGATATTCCACAAACATATATTTTCATGCATATAATTGATACTCAGATAAGTGTACATATGTTTGTATTGGTATACAAGGGGATTTAGAATTACAATATGATTTTGTTTGTTCCAAGAAGGTATCTTCAACTTTTAAAACTCTACCACTTGGGGTCCAGAGAATTAGTACAGGAGTTGGAATTCATGCTTTACATAGAAGATATTCTCAGTTCTTAAAAATCTACCACTTGGGTTCCAGAGAGTTAGTACAGTACAGTAGTTAGAGTGCATGTGTTGCTTACATCCAATCCTAGACCTGCATCATATGGTTCCCTGCGTATCACCAAATGTGACCCTGGAGGCCCCCCAAACTGTAAGGCATAGCGTTGTAACCTCTCCTTGTCCCACTGAGACTACTGAGGGTTGCCTGGGTTTAGAAAATCTGCAGTAACCAAGAAATCTTAGCTGTGACCCCTCCGTGGGTCAACATGTTAATTGGCTAGCGTGGTTGGCTGAGAGTCACTAGGACTGTTCCTCTTTCACAATGCTTGGGAGTGTCACCCCAAAATCTACCAGAAGAAGGAACAGTAATGTATGTTGTGGTGAAGAGTTAATAAAATATATTTTCCTAAATTCCATTTCCATTCAGGATTCTCAGAGATGAATCAATCAATTCCATGAAGCTAATTTGTATCAACTTGCATTTGTAGTTTATTTCATGTTTCTGCATATTTTATGCCATATTTCTGAGTTGTTCTTTTTAAATATGCCTGGTAATGAGGTCTGACTGTGCAGATTTATTTGAATAAAGTAGAAGTGACAAGGTAACTTGTACTAGAACTTCAGTGAATTGAAAATGTTTGCTTCAAGTTTACAAAAGTTTTACTCTAAATATCATTGCATGTAATAAAACTTCCCCTACAATGGTATATATAGATAATAAATTTTAAGTGATGATAAACTATGCATGGCAACATTTCATAATTGTTGTTTATTCTGTCATTTAAGTTTAGCAATATAATTTGGTATGCCTCAGGGTCATGAACATCTATTCCAGTTTTTTAAAAAATATAGAAACCTCAGATTTTCTTCAGTGGCTAAATTTTATGGGTAATGATACAGTCATATTACCTTCAACCTTCATAATTACATAATTTATTAGAACTGAAAAAGATTTAATATAGGCTGTGGAATAGACAGTCAATAACATAGATAATGAAGTTTTACAACAGCATGGAAAGTAAAAAAAGCATTCCTGTCCCTTTCTTCAGATACCTGACACATCTTGACCCCAGGGCTTACAATTTATTGTCCAAAAGGTTCTTTCAGCAGTAAAGACATGTAGCTAACACTAGTTGTCTTGTATCAATGCTAAAAAAATGTGTAGAGAGTATATTATTACATTAAGAAGGGAAATTTCTCTGGTTTCTCAAATCTAGATTCATTAAGAGCTGTGGTTCATATTATCAATTAATTAAGTGAGCTCTTAGTATCCCGGATTAATGCAATTAGACTGTTAATGTGTACTCTATACACCCAAGTAGCACTGTAACACTGTAGTCCCATTGTTCATAGATTTGCTCGAGCGGGCACTAGTAAAGTCTCCATTGTGAGACTTGTTGTTACTGTTTTTGGCATATCAAATACACCATGGGTAGCTTGACAGGCTGTTCCATGAGGGTGGGATAATGTCGGTAGCTTGCCGGGCTCTCCGAGAGGGGTGGAGGGATTGAACCTGGGTAGAACGCGTATAAGGCAAACGCCCAAGTATTTTCAAAATTTGTCAAAACATCACTTCAAGTATACACAAATTTTATTATTTTTATTTTGGAACCACACCCTACAGTACTCAGGGCGTACTCCTGCCTTTGACTTCAGAGATCCCTCCTGATGGTAGTCAAGGCGTAGCATAGAGTCCTGGAAGTGGAACCAGGTCAGGTACGCACCTTCCTTCCTGTGCCTTCTCATGGGTCTCACACACAGATTGTACAATAACATTTATTAAGCAACAGACTATTTGTTGTTTAAGCAATATGCAAAGTTATATTTCTTATGCTGCCTAGATATGTTGAATTCTCATATACACATATTTGTCAGTATAGAATGTATCTATTTATCTTTTGTATATCTACGACTTCAATTAGCATTCATATACTGAAGCATTCCACAACTCTATTTTCAATCCTAACACCTCTTTGAAGTTCTGTTATCAAAGTTTCAGAGCCCCATGTATATGTAAACATAAACCTCAAATGTAACCTATACTTAAACCTCTGTATTTTCCCAAGCTAGACTAGTATTTTGGTTAAGAGTGGTTAAAAATCACAGACTTTTAGAAGCAAAACAGATAATCTCAAACTTCCTCTGCTGTATATTAACTGAACGACATTGGAAGATTTATTTAACTTATTTGTGTGTATCAAATATCAAAAAACAGGAAGAAACAATTTATGATATTTGAATAAAATCTATATATTTTATGTATATGGATGTTAAATAATTGAAAGTATTTGGTACACACTATGTGTAAATGTTTAACTACTGTTATTATAGCAGCTATTATATTAGGCACGTCCAAATTGATGCCTATTTTCCCAGTCACCAGAATGCCTTCATTCTAATTCCTGAATAATTTGCATTTCAATTTGTACCCTAATTTTATACTAAGCACATATATTTACTTGTCAAATATGCATTTCTAGGTCTCTGGCACTCACAATCCACATTACTCTTGGGACCCTTAGATCAAATATTTGGAGAATCCCATCTCACAACAGAGCAGGCCTAAATCTAAGGGAACAAGAAGGAGATAGTGAAAAACAATCTGCATCTTTCTTATATCCATTACAGCAAAGGGATGCAACTTTCTGAGGGGTGGAGAGATAGGAGAATGGCTAGTGCAGATGTGGTACAAGCTGACCTTAATGGGGAAGAAATTTTAAAAATTGCCTTTCATGGAAAAATAGTCTCCTACACAGACAATGCAAGGCTTATCTAAAACAATGTGTTCTCTTAAGCAACTCTCTACATGCTTATACAAAGATCAGAAATTGTTGCATTCTCTTCTTTAAAACAAGTCAACACTGATATATCCTCCCCTTTCTGTTTTTCATCACTTTCTCTTTGATCAGGTTTTGCTCTCAGGGCTACACACAAAGCTCAGAAGTTAGATAAAGGGAATGAGTTACACATGTGGAAAAAAAGTGGTGGAGAATAGCTAAAAAAAAAAATAAAAGGACCAAACTACTAACAGACACCCCACACTTTATCATACAAAAAATGAGCAAATTGATGAGCAACGGGATGACAGTGACAGTGACAGTGATATTATAAAACCATACCCACTCATATTTACAGTTTACAATTGTAAAGGCTATCCAAGGAAGGAAGTCATATGTTTAGAACTTAAGTGCTGCTTTGAATTCCAAGAAACTAGCACCCTGCAGGTCTCCCTCTCCTCTAAAACTGCGTGCATATTTCACCATGGTTAACTTATTCCTTTTTTAGCTTAGTGGATCACCTGACAGTACCCAGGGTTTGCTGCTACCTCTGGTGCAGGGTTTACAACTGAGCTCAAAGGCCATATCTGTGCTGAGGATCAAACTAAGGTCACAGTGAGCTAAGCAAGTACCTTACCTGTTGTACAATATCTCTGGACCTAATTCATTTATTTCTACACCTGTATAACCCAGGAATTTGTGTGTAAATGTCATTAATATTTCTAGTGTATTCCCATTCTCTGATAGAACTTGGAATAAAATGCTTGTTATACGTAGTACAAACCGAACTTAATGGGGAAATTAAAAAAAAATGCCTTTCATAAACAAATGGCCAAAACAAATAGCACATGAAAAAATGCTCTACATTGCTAATCATCAGGGAGATGCAAATCAAAACAACAATGAGATATCATCTCACACCACAGAGACTGGCACACATTCAAAAGAACAAAAGCAACCAGTATTGGCGTGGATGTGGGGGAAAAGGGACACTCTTTCACTGTTGGTGCAAATATCGACTGGTCCAGATGTTTTGGAAGACAATATGGACATTCTTCAAAAACTAGAAATTGAACTTCCATATGACCCTGCAATACCACTTCTGGGTGCAAAAAGCATAGTAGAAATGACATCTGAACCAGTATGTTCATTGCAGCACTGTTCACAGTAGCCAGAATCTGGAAACAACTCAAGTGCCCGAGAACAGATGACTGGCCAAAGAAACTTTGGTACATTTACACAGTGGAATACTATGCAGCTGTTAGGAAAGATGAAGTCATGAAATTCGCATATAAGTGGAAGACATGGAGAGTGTCATGTGAAGTGAAATGAGTCAGAAAGAGAGGGACAGAAATAGAAGGATTGCACTCATTTGTGAAATACAAAAAACATAATATGAAACTAACACCCAAGGACATTAGACACAAGGACCAGGAATATTGCCCCATAGTTGGAAGCCTGTCTCATGAACTGGGGGAGAAGCCATCTGAGATAGAGAAGGGATCACTAAGACAATGATGGTTGGAGGAATCGTTCGGGATGGGAGATGTGTGCTGAAAGACAAAGGACCAAACATGATAACCTCTCAGTATCTGTATTACAAATCATAAAGCCCAAAAGTAGAGAGAGAGTATGGGGGAAATTGTCTGCCATGGAGGCAGAGGGAGGGTTGGAAAGTGGATGTATACTGGGGAGATTGGCTGTGGAGAATGCGCACTGGTGGAGCAATGTGTGTTTGATCATCGTATATGATCAACTCAAATATGAAAGCTTTGTAACTGCATCTCAATCTCACAGCGATTCAATAAAAAAATGTGTTTTACGGAAAAATAGTCTCTTGTTTTATTTCTCTGACTTAGGTTTGGATTTTCTTCAGTTTTAAAGTCAAGAACCTGGACTCCAGAGGCAGGGTAAGCTTTGGTTCTAACCCAACTTTTCTGAAAACAAAACAAAAGGATATGAGTAGGTCTACATTTAAATTACTGGTGCAAGGAAAAGAATACATAATTACTTCTGCTTACCTCAGCAGAATTTATGTTCTCCCTTCTATGTCATAGAAATGATGCTTAGCATGACTGATATTATAAATTTCCGGTGACATCTATAACCTTGACACTTTATTGGAACTAAGTATGCAGCGAGATGACTGGAGGCTTAGAGGTGGTGGTGGAGACCTGACAGAAAGAAGTCTGATTTATGACCTTTCTCACCAAGAAAATTTCAGAAGTTTCATGTAATATTCTCCTTGGATCTTAGTTATAAATTTAGTTAACTTTTGTGACATTATCTGTTTTAGGCACACCTTTTAAGTCTAGTTCACTGCAAATCTGGAACAAATCCTGCACGAAACAACGTTTGTTAAGACATCACTGGACAAAGCTCACTGATTTGACATTAAATCTCTTTCCCTCAAAGTGTGGTACTATTTTGGCCCTTTAGATTCCTCATCATTAAGTTCTAACTTGTGGTCTAAAAATGGAAGTCAAAATAGTATAGTTGAAAAAACCTTTTAACCACAAGTCAAAATACCCAGGGTTCCGTGTTCACTACGACTTCTGAAGTATGTCATTCTACCTATTTAACTCTCTAAACTCTAATTTATATATATACATATATGTAGGTTTATTATTGGCTTGATTATTGCCTTTTCCTGTAGGTACCCAGGCACTTGAAAACCATGACAATTTGTATCAGTGACTAGATTTGTTTCTCTAAATACTGTCTTTTGGTACATAACAGATATTTTTGCCATATCATTTGATTTGGACTATATTGTGGCGAACCCTATTTGTATGCTAAATTTCTAGTTGCCAAAGTCACTATATCAGAGGTAGAGTAACTAGTAGGACATTGCAATTAAATGATAAAGTAAAATTCCACTTTAAGATGATGATGACAAACATGGCTCTTGTCTTCTTTAATCAAAGGAGGTAATACCCAGTCTAGTCATCCATGCAACATTTCTTTTTAAAAAAAAGTTCAGAAACTCCTACCCATCATTTGTAGAAGAACACTTGCACATAAAAACAAGTAGCAAGGTTGAGATTTTCTTTCCATAAATCCCATCCTTTACAGAGCAGTATACAATTTGGATGGAACTCACAACTTTCATCTTCTCCTCAAGGAATAAAAGGCTTGTATCCAATATTTAACATCAATTTTCAGATTTTCACGAGGCATAGCCTCTAAAATTGTTAAATCTGAAAGCAGAGTTTGTGAATGTGTGTTGGTGGGAGGGGTTGTGACTTTTTAGGGGTTTCACCATAGCAATTGCTCCAGGGTATATCGGGAGCAATAGGAAGGAACACAAACATCCTTCTCAGGTTTTTCCCAAAAGAGACCTAAACGCAAACCCAAAAGATGCTGCCTCAAGGTCTGGCTCCAAATAGCCTGCATCTAAGTGTTGATTGTGAAGTTACTTTTGGAACATTGATAGATCTTGGTACATCTCAACTACAGAAAACCTCTAAGAACAAATAAATTGACTTGGAAAAACACAAAAATTTCAGAGACAACTAAAAGCTGGCTGCTTTATAATGATACATCTCCATCAAGATACTGCTAGATCAAGATGAGGAGAGTCAGTTGTTTCATCAAATTGAAGAAACCAGTACACAAAGTCAGGAAAGTAAAGGAACAGAAAAATATGTTCCAAACAAACGAACAAGATAAAACTACAGAAAGAGACTTAATGGAAAAGAGGTAAATGAATTGCACTAAACATCGAATGGACTTGGTTCTTCCTAGTACTTTCAAACTAGAAGACATTTTAAAAGCCCTATGTATTTTTTCATAAGAAAGAGGAATTTGGCAGCAGTTATTATAAAAGAAAAATATCTTTTGTGATACAAGAGTGATTACTCCCAGAGTTTATTTTCTTCAAATGGAAAAAACTTTTTCCTTTCAGCATGGAGGGCTAAAAACAAAAATCACTGTAATGTACAATTCAAGTCTCCTTTGTTAAATAGATGCTTTTAACAACCAGTCTCTGGAATGCCTTGCCTTATTTTATGAACATAAATATTCTAATTTCAACATGGTATTTTGCTCATGACTATGGTACATCCTGCCTCAGACCTTCAAAATTTAAGTGCTTTTAGTCAGTTAGGTTGCCTAAATAAACATACTTAGTTTCTTTTTATTTATTTCAAGTGCAAATTTCTCTATTAATGGTAAAGTGTTTTGCCAAAATTTATGAAACCTTGGTATCTATGCTCAAATTGTTTAGCTGTTTCTCAGAGTTTCTAAAATATTTGGAATAAATAATCCTCTTGAGACAGATTGTTCAGTGGGTAATCCATTTGCCTTGCACTCAACTGACTCTGGTTCTATCCCTGATGGCCCATAACGCCTCCCAATAACTACCAGAAGTGAGCCCTTAGTACAAAGCTAGCAGTAAACCCTGAGAACTGCTGGCTGTGCCTCAAAAATCTTTAAAAAAGAAAAGATAAGAAAGAAAAAGGAAGTTATTTGTATCTGAAGTGCATAAATATTTGGCTTAAGTTGATATCAAGGTTAATAATATATATGCTTATATATAGCTCCAGATTAGTCAAAAATGTAACGGCTTCAGAGATGGGGGTTTTCATCTCTCACTTTCACATCAAGGCACCAAAGCAAGCAAAATTTATTTTACTATATATTTTATATGTTCATGGCCAATGTTCACTATACTGGTATTATGTGTTTTTTTTTGTTAAGCAACTATACTGCTCCTTTTTATATACTATTGAGAAGAGATTAAGCAATATTTGGTACAAATAGAAGACTACTGAAATATTTATGAAAAAAATATGTGAATTCATTTACTTAGAGAACTTATATGTGCCCATGCCATTTTCAGTAAGAAAAAGAAAAGAATTTAGATGGTTAGGCAGCTGTCCCTGTAGTGCAATAAAATTCTTTATAATATTATATATGGGTAAAATAGTAGAATTTTAAGCACTCTAATGAATTTTTGGATTACAGCTGGTATATAAATTCATTTAATTTAGAATGCTTTTTTACCAAAGAAAGCAATAGTGTGCATGATAAAATGCTTAGTCGGACTTTTAAACTTCTTACTTAGTTCCTTTATACACAAAATATTTAAACCATAAATTAAAAATAATTAGTATTTGCATATTCATTCTTATACCAAAAATATTACATTATATCATTTAATTCTAACAAATCCTTGGTGTGAGTGTAATTGAAATTCCCATTTATAAATTATGATAAAGAAGTAATTATCCTTTCAATACTTCAAATGAATTCTAAATGTATAGTTAATATATGTATATCTTAAATGCACAGTAAATAGTGCTTAGTTTATGCTAAGCAGTAAGAAAATCGAATATATCTAAGTCATTCAACTGTCAGTTCTCTCATTTTGTATTTACTATCTTTATTAAATTGATTTTAATCTTCTTTCCAAATGATTGTGGTTTGTTCCTCTTGATTGAAATATAATCAAGAACCCAGTCCTAAAATATTTTAAGTAGTTATGATTTGCAACAGTAAGAAGACTATAAATGAATGAAAGTCACAATTTGGAAAAGTTTAATTCTTCTTTATATCTATTTTCAAGAAATCTCTTCCAGGATCACTCTACTTTAATATGAAATGGTATTTTATATAGATTCAATCAAATTCATATAAATCTGTATTTCATATAGATTCAAATCTCACAATACCTACTACCTGCTTTGATTTATTTACATCAAAGTAAAGAAAAATGCATTTGATGTAGGTGATGTGTTGCCATTTATTTTTGTTTTTGTTTTAGTCTTGGGGCCACACATGACTGTGCTCAATGCTCTGAACTAAAAGATCACTCCTGGCTAGGCTCTAGGGACTATTCTCAAATACAGACCAAAAAATACTTTAAGGACAATATACCATATTATGAAATGACATGGGACACATAAAGGCTCCAAATAAACATATCAAAACCCACTTAATTCATCAAATTACATTTAATGGCAGGGTGGCAAAACCTACAGTTTTATCAAGATTTCTATGTACTCGGCCTTAGGAATCCACAGATATAAACAATATGTTAGCCATGGGTGGTGGACTTACCATGAATAGGTTTCTAATGGTCCCTATAGCTTCAAATATGTATAGGGTAGGATCTCATTACAGATCAGATTGTGAATTCTGAAGGAGATTGGCTTAAACACTATTAAAAAATATGGGCAGTGCTGGGGATTAAACTGGGGGTCTCATGCAGGCAAGACCAGTTCTCTACCACAGAGCAACATCCTGAGTCCCCGTTTGGTAAAATTTGAAATCATAAGGCATGAGTTCTTCTTCTGGCTTTAAATTACTGTTGGTATATGAAATTGAACAAATTATTAAACTTCAATGAGAACATATACCCATCATTGTAAAATATAATTAATATTTAAAACTCAGTAGAAAATAACTAAAGACAACTGATACTAAGCATGGCAGTTTATATATGAAACTGATTTCACAAATTTACTTTTAAAAATGAAATTATATCTAAATTTTAATTGTATAATTAAGTTATGTGTGTAGTACTGTGTGTATGTGTATGTGAGCCAGGTTTACTCCTGTACTCCTGGCTCAGTTCTCAGATTTCAGTCATGGTGGAGCTCAAGTATTGGGGATTGAGCCCATGTAGGTCATGTGCAAGCATGTACCCTACCTACTGTAATATCTCTTCAGACCCACATGTGTGTGTGTGTAGATAGGTAAATACCTTTACTATATTTCTCATACCTTGCTAAAAATGTATCCTTTTAACTTAAGAAGCTCTTGAAAATCTGAAAGTTTGGGGGAAAAAAACAGATTCTATATCTTCTTATATAAATTTGAAGAACATTTTTCTCAGTTTTCATATCACTTTTACCAACATAAATGCAAATGTCTAAACAATTAGGCTGATCTCCATGAAATGTAAACAACTGGTGTTTTTCGAAGCTCTTTGCATTATCTTCCCCTTTCTTTCTCACTCAGTCCCAGGCACTTAGTTCCATTAGGTAAAATTATGCCATTGATGACATTGCAGCTGACATGGCCAGCGTTCCCAGGTAGGAAAGGAGATTGATAATAGTCCTATTTGAAAATGCCACATTAGAGGAAAAGCTCTACTAACAAAATTAGTGAGACACAGCTGAAGATTACTCTTGCCTCTGTTTTATCATAATTTAACACCCAGAGAAAGGAATTGCCACTTGAACCTTAGATAAGTACAATCAAAGTGGGAGGCGAAGGGGAGATTTTTTGTAGCAGCATCTAGATATAGTGCAGGAAGGAATGCAAGCTAAGGCGTACACCTCTTACTTCCGTTTATATGAAGCCATCAGCTAATGTATGAATGTTTCAGGTTGTTCCAGGGATAGATCCATGGGACTAAACATTGATTCAGCAAGAACTCAAATGAGAGATCTAATTAAATTAAGTGGTACGATGGGAAGGCCTATATTGTAGACTTCATATTGACTTCACAGACTTTATAGGCACTATGAAACAAGCTTGGTAGACTTCAGTAATGACTAAAATCACAGAGGAGACCAAATAAAGGTCAAAGGGGTATAGTAATAACCAGGCAGATATATATAGTGCGATTTGAGGAAGACATGAGTATAGAAGGGACCAAAGGTCAAAGGCTATTGTTGGCTTAATTATGAAAAATGACTGGATGTTGTTCAACTTCAGGTAACCAGTGGTACCTTTAAGCACTGTATGGTGCTGACACAGGCATCAGCATGTTGGATTTAATTTTACTTTAATAACTGGCTGTGCTCAGAAACTCCTTGGGGTAATACTCTTTCCTTAGGAGAACTTGATTGAGAGCTCATATAGGAAGTATAATGCCTTTGGGTTCTAAAATTGCTGCGTTTCAAGTTCCACTTCAGAAATGAGTGTGTAGGACCATGAGGGTAATTCTAGTGGGCTCAGGGTTGACATTTCCAAGTTGGATTGTGGGATAGAATCTATGCGAACAGACTGGCAGGGGGAGGACTCGAATTTCATTTCTGTGACCCCAAAAACCTCCATCACTGAATACTGAGGCAAGAGTGCCCCTCCCGGATGAGCAGGAAATGATGGAGCAAGACAGAAATTGATTTTTGTACTTAAGACCTCAGAGCCGTGGGCTATCATTTGTAAAATAGTGAGACTTCCCTCTGAGCATTGTTGTGAAGATTAAAATAATTAATATACATAAGGTACTTAAAATCATGTCCTAGTCCTTAAGAGCTTGATAAGTGCTACACATCATTGCTGCTATCATATTGTTTACTATAATGATTGCTGGCATGAATAAAAAGAGCTTTTCTTAGAAGTATCTCATTTTCACAAAATGTGAGAAATGGACTCTGGACCTATTTTAATTTTACATTTTACTAATGCTTTTGTGTTCCCCTTCTAGGAAACTCAGTACTCTGAGTACGCTTTAGATTTAGAGAACTGTGTCTAAGTTTGTACTCTGCCTCTTAATGTGATCATGGAGATTATTTTCAATCCCCCAAAGTTTCAGCTTTCATATTTATAAAATAGACATAATACTAAGTTTGTCATCATTTTCACTTTCCTCCCTTTCTCTTTCTCTTCTCTATCTCTCCTTCCTTCCTTCTTTCCTTCCTCTTTCCTTTTCTCTTTCTCTCTTTCTTCCTTCCTTCCTTCCTTCCTTTCTTTCTTTCTTTCTTTCTTTCTTTCTTTCTTTCTTTCTTTCTTTCTTTCTTTCTTTCTTTCTTTCTTTCTTTCTTTCTTTCTTCCTTCCTTCCTTCCTTCCTTCCTTTCTTCCTTCCTTCCTTCCTTCCTTTCTTTCTTTCTTTCTTTCTTTCTTTCTTTCTTTCTTTCTTTCTTTCTTTCTTTCTTTCTTTCTTTCTTTCTTTCTATCTCTCTTTCTTCCTCTCTCTTTTTTCTTTCTATCTTTTTTGATAAAAATAATTTCACTCATGCACAGACACATGAATGTATGCAGACACAGAACACTTGCTCAATATGGGTGATGCTTGAGTGATAAATAAAGGATATGGATTTCTTTTTGTGAAACACACACAAAAAAAATCAGAAAACTTAATAATGAATTTCCTGTAACCCAGAGCTTGACAAATATCTTTCCAAAACCATTTAGTAACAGAAATAAATTAGTTAGTTCACTTGTTATTTTAGTATTGCCAGGGTTACTCTTATAATCAGCTATGTCATCATACAAGTGTGATGACATATCATATTTTCAAAATACACTGCTGAGATGTTTTTACTAAATTTAAATGTAATGTAACTTAAGGTTTCATTTAGGGTCAATGTAAAAATATGTCTATTTCAATAACTTTTTATAGAATTCTAGGTTAGAACATCATCTATCATAATTATTAATTACATAATGAGTGCATTCAGTGAATTTCTTTTAATTCACAAATGCTATTTCTTTTAAAGAAATTTCTATAGAATTTACCACCAAGAAATTACTGTATACAATATTTATTAATTTCCAGTTTAATATATTCAACTATAATAACAGATATACCTGACACTAGTAATTTCTTAGCCCATTTCTTAGCCCTTTTTAAAGTTCTTAAGAATTGTTTTCACTTTGTGTATGTTTGTGCTTCTAATGCTGCTACATATATTCAGAAGCAAGAGGAATATAAATTTTACTTGCAAAATTTATATGTTACTTGCAAAATTAACATTTTCTACAAATTAAATGTTTTGCTTATATTTTCATCTTAACTGAACTCTTGAGAGTAAGAGTTTACTTGTTTTAGGACAACTGAATGAAAATACACATTGTTGGTGTAGAATGACACAAAACCTCCACAACTAGAGCTGAATTCACTTGTTAACTCCATATTGTATCTGGCAAGTTGCATTCAATTTTAGTCTTAGCTCTTGGTCAACAAAATTACGCATATTTACTGATAGCCTCACTGACAGAATGATTTCTATATCTTTGTCTATCTATCGACCTATGTGTATCTACATGTATGTGTGTGTATGTGTAAAGAACGTGTGTCTTCCCAAAATTGAGTCATTATTGCCATCATCTCTTTCCTTCCACAAAGGAAGTGACAGCAAAGGACACAATGGTGCTATCATTATCTCTTGAGTAGATTACTACAAAGTGAACTGGAGAAGAATTTGCATATGCACCTTGGTAAAGGATAGTTTTCAGAAGATCTTTAGAGAACAAATAGATGGGTGGGAATGAAGTTAAATAATAGTAGTAGTCGGAGCCAGTTTTAGACTGATCCACCTCTCAGTCACACAGTGCTATAGAATTCCTGGGTATGCAGAAGTGACAAAGCACAATCACCCAGATAGGATGGCTCCTGTTTGATGAAAAGAATTATCCAGAAAAGGCAAAACTTTAATCTATCAGAAGCAAAATTTGCAGAAGCTGGGAGACAGAAAAAGTACCAGGGAAAGAATCTGGCAGGAATTGCATCATTCCTAACAGCATTATTAGTTTCCCCATCATTCCTATCTTCCTGTAGGCTAATTATTGTCACAGAATAACACTGAAAGTGTCTGAAGACAATTTTGGTTATCACAAGTGAGTTGGAATGGGATGATGGCATGTGCCATGCTCTGGTATATAAGTGGCAAAGTCCATGGACAGTGTTAAACATCCTGCAATGCACAGGACATCCTCTTCTACCATCCCCTTCCATGCCATTAATATTCTGTTGCAAGTATCAAATGCCAACATTGTGGGGGAGAAATTCAAGAGTAAATAAGAATATAAAAGTATTTAATGTTCACCACTGTAGTCACTTATATGCAACTAATAACATTAACATATTATTAATTAAAGGTGAATAAGTTCATTTTGTACCAGAGAAAGCACACATACACTCATCATTATCACATCATCATCATTATCATCATCATCATCATCATCATCACCATCATCCCGTTGATAGTCGATTTTCTCTAGTGGTCTCAGTAACGTCTCCATTTGTCTTAGCCCTGAGATTTTAGATGCCTCTCTTTACTTGTCCTTCCCAACGGTGCCATATTGGAGGCTCTTTCAGGGTCAGGACAATGAGACCCATCATTGTTACTGGTTTTGGCATATGAATACGCCACTGGGAGTTTGCTAGGCTCTCCCTTGTAGGCAGGAAACTCTCGGTAGCTTATTTCATACTATGAAAAAAAAGCTTAAACTCACCATAAATCATGTCCTTAAAAGAATATTTTTGGTGTCCAAGAACAGATGACTAGATTAAGAAACCATGGTACATCTACTCAATGGAATATGCACAGTCACTATGAAAAATGAAGTCATGAAATTTGTTTATAAATGGATAGATATGGAGAGTATCATGCATCATGCTAAGTGAATTGAGTCAGAGAGTGGGCAGACAGAATGGTTGGAATCATTTAAATGATATATATGAAAAAACATAGTATGAGACTAATACCCCAAAACAGTATAAAAAAGGGCCAAGAGGAATGGCCCACAGTTGGAAGCTTGCCACAAGTGGTGGTGGGAGGGAGGATATTTCAGCACCTGTATTTCAAATGAGAGAGAGAGAGAGAGAGAGAGAGAGAGAGAGAGAGAGAGGTTCCTGTCATAGAGGCAGGGATGTAGTGAGGGGGACAGAGGAACACTGAGAACATTAGTGGTGGGAAATGTACAGTGGTGAGAGAGAGTGATGGAACACTGTATGACTAAAACCCAATCAAGCACAACTTTGTAACTATCATATAGTGAGTTAGTTAAAAATAAGTAAATAAAACACAAAAACACAGAGCAGTTTTGTAAATGTCCATTTGCGCTCCATGCGCAATGGACACACGCTTTCATTGTGCCTTCACTTCATGCCTTTAAAAATTATTTGACAGAAAAAAATGTTTTTATTGTTATAGTTTTATTTTGTTGTTAAATTGCTTGAGTTCTTTCATACTAGGTAGAGTATCCTCTTGTCAGATATAGCATCTGGCTATATCTAATTTCTATAGGTATCTTTTTAATTTACTGCAATAGTGTTTTAATACACAAAAGTTTTACTTCTGATGTATTTAAATAAAATATACTCAACACCAAAAATAAGGGGTTTTGCTGCCAACATTTTGCTGGATAGGAACTGTTTATGGAATGGGTACATGACTCAGATCATAGTTGCACTGGTGGAATCTATCAACTCTAACTCTTGGGAACTGTAGAATCTACTGAAAGTTAGCAACTCCTAGAAGGCTGACATAGTTTATTACTGTTATGGTAGAAGTGGATAGTCACTAGGTAATCTAGTTAATTCAATCAGTTCTTTTAAATATCACTCACAGAAAAGATAGGCATGGCTGTAGGTTAAAATAGTAAGATATAAAAGGGAAATTAGCCAGGTGACATTTTCTTTGATTCCACATATCATCAAAGTACAGGTAAGGCTGAAAAGAGAGGAAGCCACTGGCTCATAGATCTTGAGAAACCCAATGACAGATTATAGAGTAGCATGTCCCAGAAAGGGGCCCTCATTAAAGGGTGACAGTAGCAGCCACAGGTCAGAGCCATCAACTGGACTGAGAACTGAAGGAATAGGACCAGGTGACGGTATTCTTATGTTGCTAACTAATTTTGTTCTTTCTTTACAGTTGCATAGTATTCTTTAAAGAAACGCAGCAAGATAGCAATAAAGTTTTAAAGGCAAGGTAATGGGAAAACAAAACACAATTGAATAGAGGGGATGCATGGGAGAAAGGTCTTAAGATTCTTAGGGAAAGGATTGAGGAGTCCTTGGGAGAGGGAGGGGGTTTAATGGTAATAGGTGTGGTGTTGGAATTATATGCATGAGGAATGATAAATAGCATTGAAAACTACAGAAAATCATGTACAATAATTAAAAATAAAGAAATATAAGGGAAGGATCTATTGATCCTTAACACCAGATAATCTACAATGATCAAAAACACAAAAACGAAAACCCACAAGGAAAGCAAAACTAAAATATCCCAAAACCTTAGCAGACCCTGAGGAATAGGGACAATGAGCTCCTCAGAGTCACCAAATTACATTATTAGATTAAAAGTCTAATTCTCAACAATAAGGTAAGCAATTCACAAAGAGAGAGATTATGTTTCATTCATAGCAAAGACAAGAAAGCATCAAAATTGTACTTGAGAAAGCCATCATTACTAATTTACTAAATAAAAACTTGAAAATTTGAAGGAATTTAAAAGGCAAAGGAAAACTATTATCAAATGGATAAAGTGAAGAAATTATGTCTAAACCAAATGAAAATATAAATATTTATAAAATTCTGAAAAGAAAGCTGAAAGTACAATAAGGTAACCCAAAATCTACAGAGGGACATCATTAAAGGTAAATTTGAGCAGTCTTCTAAACAGATTTTAAAACTTACTCTTCTCAACAGACTTGAAAATTAAAAAAATGAGCAAATACAAAGAACATACATTAAAAAAAAAGAGTGAAAAAAATAAACAGAACCTGAGATACTTCAAGGATGCCTTTCAGTTGTCTAACATATCAATTGTGGAAGTTTCAGAAGTGAGGGAAAAAAGGGAAGCAACTTAAGAAGGTATGAAGAAGAGATAATGGTTAAAAGCCTAAGAGCAGGGATATTAATATAAACATATTAATAAATTTTGTAATAATAACCAAGTAATATACTCGGTTTTCAGGGTATATTCACAGTTTGGTGCTCAGGAATCACTTCAGAGCACTCCTAGAAGTGCTCAGAAGACCATGTGATGTTGAATATTGAATCCAGTGCTCCAGCATGCAAAGCAGTCTTGTCAACTCACTGAGCTATTTCGGCTAAATATAAAATTATAATGAATTATAAGATAAACTCCAAGACATGCAACAAGACAATACATAATCTTAATGTTAAAAGAAAAAGCCCCTCAAAATTTTGAAAGATGTAAGAGGGAAGCAATCTGCAATTTAAGAAATTTAAGAAATCTTGAATAATAGAAACAACAAATTTCTCATCAGAAACTTAAAGGTCAAATGGTGATGAGGTTATATATTCATTATGTCTAAAAAACAGTTGTCAATAAATACTACATCCAAAATGTTCAAGAGTGAGGGGCTGGAGTAATCGTAATGCAGGTAAGGTTCTTTCTTTCACATAGCTGACCCAGGTTATATCCCTAGCGTTCCACACGGTCCCCAAGCCACCACCAGGAGTGACCCCTGAGCTCAGAGGCAGGAATAAGTCTGAGAACTGCTGGGTGTGTCTCAAAAACATACAAACAAACAAAAACAGGAGCAAAAAAAAATCAAGAGTGAAAATACAGTTAAGATATCGATTTGTTCGAGCGGGCACCAGTAACATCTCTCATTGAGAAACTTATTGTTACTGTTTTTGGCATATCCAACACGCACGAGTAGCTTGCCAGGCTCTGCCGCGTGGGCTCCATACTCTCGATAGCTTGGCGGGCTCTCCGAAAGGGGCGGAGGAATCTAACTCAGGTCAGCCTCGTGAAAGATGAACACCCAACTGCTGTGCTATCGCTCCAGCCCGCAGCTAAGATATATCAAGGTAAATTAAATTAAAAAATTAGATCATTCATTGCCACTTAACCTGACCCTCTCTCAAATGCTAATAGGATATTTTCAGATTGAAATTAAATGACCCTAGTAATTAAAAGCTTTATAAAGAAAGATTTTGGTGAAGGTGAACGTATGTAAAATTATAAAAGCTACCATGATTTATAACTTTGATCTGCAACACCACTTTTTATTTTATACTATATATTTCAGTAATGACAAAGAACATTTTTTGAAAGAATATATATAAGATGAAATGAGAAAGCAATTCAGAATTTCTGAGTTGGAAGGCACTAAGAGGTTATGTTATCCCAAATCTTGCTTTTAAGATAAAGGTAAAGACAAAAAAACATCAATGGCTAGACTACAACCTGGATCTTCAAATTTCAAGTTTATACTTCAATTAGCTTCATGTTAGCCTTTTATGCTGAAGCTAAAAAATATGTTCTGATTAGGCTTTCTGAAAATATGGGGTCATTATGTCATCACTGCTATAAACTAATACTGCATTCCGTTAGTGTTTCTTCTATATGTCAATCAAAATAGTTCTTGATCTCTTGATATCTGTATCAACCATCACGGACGGGCATACCTAAAGTTCCCATCATCTTACCACTAAAATCATTTGGAGACGATAAGCTTATTTTAAGCAACAAAGTAAAGAGCATTATCATTAGACTCTGGTACCTCTGTACTAGTTAAAAGTTCTGACTTGTTTGCAAAGTGAATCTGTGTTAGTTATAGCATGGAAATATTATTTCTAAGTTTTTCTCAAATGCAATTGCAACTGAATTCACAGCGTGATCAGCAAATGTATAATCTATTGTGGTATAAGTTTACCTACAGAGCAAAATAATTCATTTCACAATATTATTGAACAATAAATTGACCACCCACACAAACACATCTTTTCTTGCTTATAATATTAATTATTGGATTCCCACAGCTGATTACTTCCATTTGCCTCTGCCCTAGCATTAAACAACATTTTGGAGAGTTAAATTTACTTTCAAACACAATCCTTTGTTCCCTTACTTCTACTCCTCACCCTTCACTCATTCCTCTGTACTTCATTGCTTTTTTTTTTTGCCTCGTTCAATTCCATCTGATGCATATCTGTTTTTAAAAAATCTTTAAATACTTTTTGTTAACTTTCCAAATCTTCTTTTAGTTTTAATTTTCTTGAGGCCTACCAGTGATTGCAGTAAGTTCAGAAAGCTCATTAAGTAATTTCCTTAATGCCTTAACATGGCAGGCACATTAACCTATATGTATGTACTTGACTGCCTCAGTTCCTGAGACCCTAGTGACTCTTTTGGTCAACAGCTGTATTGTGTTGCGCCCTATCATTCCTAATTAAATGCATACCACTCCTTGATTTCTGCTGAAGCTGAATTGCAGTTCCTTGGCAAATTTTCAATCTTGCTGATCTTTCCCCCCTGAATGATTAGTTTTATTCATTATCCAATTTAAAAAATTGTGTCTTTGGCACACCTGCCTCAGGGTAAGAGAGCACAATTAAACACATTAAAGGCAATACACAAAACATGGGGATTATATAATTAATCAGTTCTAAGTAGTATAAAAAATGCTATTTTAGAAGCTTAACACTTGGGGAAAGGATACTTTTAAGAATGTAAAATCATTTTAATTGCCTTTTTTAAATCCTGCATTGTGTTTTTATATATTACTGTATCAACGTCATCCCGTTGTTCATCAATTTGCTCCAGTAACATCTCCATTCATCCCTGCCGAGTGCTAGTGTAGCCCAATGGCCTATTCGGTGCTCTTTCAGGGGAATGAAGACAGCCGTTATTACTGTTTTTGGCATATTGGTACACCACGGGTAGCTTTTCAAGCTCTCCCATGCCGACCGTATACTCTCAGTAGCTTGCCAGGCTCTCTGAGAGGGACAGAGAATTTTAGGGCGGCCTCTAATCACCTTTACAGGTGTTCTCAGTCTACTGAATGTAAACTTTTGATCGACTGGCATGTTGTAACGATCTGCACACTGACAAACATGCATCTGCCTGCATCTCTGGGCAGCATCTGGGACATCTGTGGCCTTAGGTTGATCTCCTTGAGGTTGATGGACTGGGGCAGGCAGCGATGCTGCGGCCACAGCTGTAGTTTCTCTGCGCCCCGCCAACCCCATTTGGAAGAGCATCAAGGGTTTCGGCGGTGTTGGTGCCACCTTGCCTCTGTCCATTTTTATATATACAGGCTAGATTGTAACAGTATATACTTCCTCAAAGTCCACTAGTTATCTCACTGGATATCCTGTTTAAGCACACAAAAAGAACAGCTGATACAGAATTTATGTATATGCCCTTAAGAAACCCAGGTACAATTTAATCTTCTTGGAGTTATATGGTTACTACATTTCTAAATTAGTATGTTAATATACCAGGGTAGTGATGGAAATTGACCAACAACTCTATGGTGGGTTATACAGTTTTCTTCTGTTTAGCAATGATTTTTTTCATTTAAGTTTTTATATGTGCCCAATACATACTCCTGTACTTATTATTATTATTATTATTGAGAAAGAATGGGCTGGAGCAATAGCACAGCGGTAGGGCATTCGCCTTCCATGTGGCCAACCCATTTTCGATTCCTCCGCCCCTCTTGGAAAGCTCGGCAAGCTACCGAGAATATCTTGCCTATATGGCAGTCTGGCAAGCTACCCGTGGCATATTGGATGGGCCAAAAACAGTAACAAATAAGTCTCACAATTGAGAGATGTTACTGGTGCCTGCTCGAACAAATTGATAAATAATGGGATGACAGTGACAGTCACTATTGAGAAAGAATAGTCACTGGAATACAGTCAGCAAAATCAAGTTCCATACTGAAGGCAGTATCGTGTAGAACAACGTCTAACTAGTCTACCATACCTCTGATCAGAACTATTGATCTCATTGAAATAATCATCCCAGTGCTCACCTGACTCCCACAACCATCCTGCCTCTGTGGTAAGCTTCCTACTAAAGACCAGTTCCTAGTTTCTATTGTCTTTCTGCATTTGCATTTCCCCTGCTCTGTGTCTTTATATCCTGCATATAACAGAGATCATTCTGTGTCTGTCCTCTTCCTTCTAACTTCATTCAGCATGATACTGTCCACACCCATCCATGAAGGAGCAAATTGTATCACTTTATCTTTTCTTAGAACCAAGTGTTATTCCATTTTATACATAAACAAGAATTCCTTCACCCAGTCCTCTATCCTTGGACACAGGGTTGCATCTGGATTTGGACTGCTGTGAATAGTGCTGCAATGAACAAAGCATAGCAGCAAATGCCTGTTTTGAATAAAATTTGGGGGTTCTTGGGTATTAACAGTACTATCTATTCTCAGTTGTTTTGATCAAGGTAGTAAACTCTAAATTTGTTTAAACTGTCTCAGTCAACTCTATCTTATATAGAAACACTAGAATCACTTGTGTATAGAAAAAAAAAACTTCTAAATATCTGATTGGATATATTTAAAAATATCCAATCCACTTCTACTGGACAGTCCCATCTAGTTCTCCTCGAAGTCCAGAACCATTAACTCAACTTTTCTAGACTTTAATTTTTAGAAATTTTGTAGTGATTTACATTGAACAAGTGAACTTGAGTGCATGTATCTGAATTCATTCCATATATAACTTATTTTTTATTTTATTTTTAAATGTTTTATTAGTGAATCACTGTGGGGTACAGTTACATATTTATAAACTTTTGTGCTTGAGTTTCAGTCAAACAATGATTGAGTACCCATCCCTCTACCAGTGCCCATTCTCCACCACCAATAATCCCAGTATTCCTCCCACCAACCCCACTCCCCAACCCCACCCTGCCTTTGTGGCAGGGCATTCCCTTTTATTCTCTCTTTCCCTTTGGGTGTTGTAGTTTGCACTAGAGGCATTGACTGGTCATTGTGTTTGATCTATTTTCTACGTTAGGTTCTCAAATCTCTCAACTGAAATTGGTCCTCCAAATATCCTTTACTTAGTGTTCCCTTCTCTATCTGAGCTGCCCTTTCCCCCAGCACTTGAGGCCAGCTTCCAAGTCATGGAGTAGACCTCCTGGTACTTATCTCTACTATTCTTGGGTGTTAGTGTCCCATTCTATTACTTTCTATTCCACAGATGAGTGCACTCTTTCTATGTCTCTCCCTCTCTTTCTGACTCATTTCAATTAACATGATATTTTCCATGTTGATCCATTTATATGCAAATTTTATGACTTCATCTATGTATAAATTCTTAGTTAATAATGTCACTTTGGCAAAATAAGCAATCCAATTAAGAAACATAGGAAGTGTCTGAAATCTTTCATGCTCAATAATTCTAATTATTTTTACCTGTTGTTTTTTTTTTCTTGCCTGGCTAAAATGATCTCAATTCTCACTAATATTGTTTTAATATTATTATTCCCTTGACAGTTGTTTATAAAGCATAATTCCTAAATATATTGGCTTTTACTCTCCAATCCTAAATATATTGGCTTTGACTCTCCAATCCTTCATCTTTTCAATCTTACCATGCTCTCAAATGATCCAGCTTCCAAAATAAAAGGTCTGTCTATTTTATGTTTAAATTTAATAATATTCAAGTATTCATGATTGCTTTACATGGTAGAGTTAAAATTGTCATAAATGATCCTTTTGAAATTGCACCATTATTTTGTTTGCTGTATCTCTTCCAGGTCCTATTGTTCAAATGACACACCAAGCAGAATCAACTGCAATCTTTCCAGTTGTATCAGGCTGCTTGCCGTTAAACATTCCTTACTTTCCCTACTGCTTTATTTGAATTTGATTATTTTACTTTAGTTTTAATATGAGGCACATCCAGTTTTGCTGGTGTAAGTGATGGCACAGACCATGTGCAGAGAAGCTACCCTTGAGGTGTGGCCTGAGTTTAGTGGCTATGGTGTGATTGTCACCTCTGTGGTGCTCAGAGGCTCCAACGGCCAACTCAATAATGATGAGGGGTCAGTCATGCAGAGCCATAGACAAACCAAGGACCTCTCACATGCTAGGCATGTGATCTACCACTCGAACTATAATTTTGAACTCTCTCTCCAGAATTTCCATTGTCCCATAGCCCAGATTTATTTTTATTTTCTTTCCCCCAAGGAACAATTTAATTTTTTACTATGTAATCAAGATGAAAATTAGGGTTAAGCCTTAAGTAGTTTTATTCTGTTCCCTTGTGACATCATTGGAATTAAATATTCCTTTTCTTTCATCTATGAGATTTTTGTGTATATCTCTATTATTTTAGCCCAGCGGGTAGGGTGTTTGCCTTGCATGAGGCCGGCCCGGGTTTGATTCCTCAGCCCCTCTCGGAGAGCCCGACAAGCTACTTAGAGTATCTCGCCCACAGGTCAGAGCCTGGAAAGCTACCTGTAGTGCATTTGAAATGCCAAATACAGTAAGAACAAGTCTCACAATGGAGACGTTACTGGTGTTCGTTGGAGCAAATTGATGAGCAACGGGATGACAGTGACAGAGACAGTGATTGTTTATTACATTGTTTTAGTTAATTTTTGTAAATTATATACTTATTTGGGTATTTTTTAAAAGATCTTTACACTTATCTTTGTATTCCTCAGATATTCTGTGATACCTGTCATAGAATGGATGATTAATTATAGTTGGATTTTTATAATAACTAAACCTCAGGGTTTTTTTTTTAATGAATAAGGCATGTAATTTTCAGGCAAATGCTGGCAGATAGATGTAAGGAGTATTGGTAAAAATTTTTAATTAGTCCACTATGAGAATGGTTTCACCTAACTTTATACTATAAATTTAACTTACTTCTAATGCCTAACACTTTATACTCTAAAGCACTCTGCCCATTGTTTCTAGAAATGCATTCCATTCGTATATGATTCTTTTACCAAACAAATTAGCAATGATGTTTCATGAACCTGATTTTCAAATATAACATTTATTCCGTAGTTATGAATATAAAATTTTCATACTTTTTTAAATGACTTCTATTGCTTTAGAATGTATGTTTCTTTTCAAAAGATCTCATGTAAAAATTATTTGGGTCAAAATCCTTCTCAATAACAAAAAAAAAAAAAGAAAAAAAGAAAGAAGATGAGAACTCAGTGCCATCAAGAAATTAGATGAAATTTTCTTTGGCACACATAAAATATATCTTAAAAACCTCCTAGGATTTACCAAGAAGTAGATGACAATAATCCATGTTTCAATTCTTCAGATTAAAATTTTCAAATGGGAAATTGTGGGTAAAATGATGACAGTTAGGTTTATGTTTGCAACTACAATTTTTTCTATAATGACTCAGTTTTAGATTGCAAATTATAGATTTAAATGGCTTGGCCCTAACATATCTGTAAATATGTATATCTTATAAATGTTAACAAACAAAGGAATACAAACTCAATTTATACATTGGAGGGAATTATATTGAGAGGGGCAATAAACTATATAGTATTTTAAAACTAATGTTTATGCAGAAATTTACCAGTTGGGGGCTGTGGTTGAGCCACCCCTAACAGTGCTCCTGGTTTACTCATAGTACAGTGTTCAGGAGTCACTCCTGGCTCTGCTTGGGGAACCATATACTGTGCCAGGAATTGAGCTGGGGTCAGCAGTCGGCAAGACCAGCTTCTATACTTCCTGTACTATATCCCCAGCTCCTGAAATTTACCATTTCTTTTCAGGCTTAGTTTCAGACAACATAGTGCAATAGATATAATTGAAAATTTCAATTCATAATGATTTACATCTTTCAAATGATGATTAGTATGTGAAACAGAAAATCAATAAATATACTTTTGTATACTTACATAAATGTTAATTGGGAAAGTAAATATTGAATGTTTAGTAATAAATTATAAAGATATTTTGAAATGCATACACACATCTACAAATTTTGTTTAGTGAGATGTCCATGTACAGCTGTTCATATAATCACATGTGTGCATACAATGTATGGACTGCAATTACTTATAATACAGTTTCCTTTGGAACGTGACCAGGAAACAATATTTTTTCTATATTTGCTTTCACAAGATTTAAGAACCAAGAAAACAAAATCTGTTATTTATCTATAATATTACCAGCATAATTCCAAAATTATTTACTTTTGTGTTCACTCCTCAATTTTATCATAAATGCACATTTTCTTCCTGAATAGAAAAGATATAGCTTTTGAAGGTAAAGCCTGGTCTGACATTTACTGGAGATGCTGTTTATCATTTCTGAATTTTATTTTATCAATTGTTAAAAGAAAGTTAGCGAACAAATTATCTATCATTCTATTGTGCTCAATAAATGAGATAAAATATAGAAAAGATAGTGAATAAACATTTGCTCCTCTATCCACAATTGTAATTATTTATTTGTGATTATTTTTTAAGTATAGTGTTTCTTTACAAATTTTGGTTCACTGAGTCTAAATCCAATGTTGGGTTCTAAGAATTACTACATATCACAAATGTCTAAGCCTGCCATTGCCATTTAAACATATTTATCCTTGTAGATGTGTTTTTATTCTGTTCAAGATATCTTTTTAACTTAAATCTATGTTCTAAATGTCATTCTCAAAGTCACTGTTAACTAAATCCAAGACATAACATACTTTTTATTACCACATCTATTCTAAGGAAATAATCCTCTGAAATTAAAAAATGAATGGACAATTCATTTGTCCATTATTTTCATCATGACAATTTATAGTTTGAAACTCAGGGTCACCAAAATATTACAAAAATTCCTCTAATTCTATAATGTTCATGACACTTTACTTGTATAGTTTCATATGGAAATAATGATCTTCAAGGACTCATTATAGAAATAAGTAAAAAAATCATTAAGATCAATAAAGAAACTTTCACTAATTTGTAACTTCATATGCATTTATTTTATTAAAATTATAGATTTATTTTAAAAACATATCTATGCACTTTGGACTGGAGCAATAGCACAGTGGGTAGGGCATTTGCCTTGCACAAGGCTGACGTGGCCAACACGGGTTCGATTCCTCCATCCCTCTGAGAGAGCCTGGCAAGCTACCGAGAGTATCCTGTCTGCCAAGCAGAGCCTGGCAAGCTACCCATGGCATATCAATATGCCAAAAACAGTAACAACAAGTCTCACAATGGAGACGTTATTGGTGCCTACTCGAGCAAATCGATGAACAACAGGATGACAGTGCTACAGTGCATCTATGCACTTTGTAAAGTCTGAAAACCAAGTTCCAAATTAACATCCACTTCTTACTGAAGAGTCTAATAAAACTTGATTTACTCTAAAATCTCTAAAATAAAAAAAAAACAATTGTAACATGTGTTTAAGAAATCTAATAAAATTTCTTGTTAGCTAAAATTCAGGTCGTTTTCTGTCCTCCATTTCTACTTGACTTTTCCTTCATGGACCTAAACAATTTGGTGGAACGCCAAGGTGGGTAGTTTCTGGAAGCATTTTCCATATGTCCTGATTTAAGTGCCGGAAGGTACTCACAGCTGACATGATGAGTTCTCCCCCCAGGTTCTGGATCTCAGCTTTGACTTGACTGCAGATTTTCAGCTGGTGAGAGTAGAACTTAATCTGTTCCAGGTAGGCCAACAAGTCTTGTTTGCATGATGGATCTGGACACTAAGTATTTACAAAAGACAAAAAGGAAAGAGTAAGAACTATAATTCAATGGTCTGAATGAGTAAATAATGACTTGTCAAGTACCCTTTGTGCAAATAATATTGTTTTATAAAACTCCATTTCTCAGACCAAGCCCATGTCAACTCTGATGAGTTCCATCAATGGAAAAGCTCACTTAAGTGTTAACTTCAAGGATTTCACAAAGATGAAGGAAATGTTAAAGAAATTTCCAAACATTAAAATGTAGGTATATAAACTAATTACCTTCGAATTATAAGAAGACTTCAGATTACATTTTTTGGCAAGTTTAAAGAAATATTTTAGAAAACTTTTATATCCTGCAACTAGAGTTGCTTTAAAAATACTCCTTAAGATCCATGGTCTGTGTTGTCTGTCTTTTTTTATTTATATAGACAAGAAATCAGCGACGAAGTATATATTATTATTACTTTCAGCATGAAATAATCTTAGTATTTCAGTCACAAATAATCAATTTCATCTTGGATAATGGCTGTGGATCTATGTGGAGAAAAGATAGATAACATGTAAAAAACTAAAGCTCGCCGAGGGGCATGTGCACTCTTGGGCTTTCTGGGCCGCTCTGTCTCACCGCCCGCGTTCAGTGCCCTGGAACTCCAGTGTGTGGACTGGATCAGGATAGCCGGTGGTCAAGGAAAGGCGAAGGAAGAACGAGGACCAAGCTAGTTGCTGATTAGTTACCGTTTATTCAATCTTCCATCTTTCTCATCTCCCGCACTCCCAGCTCCGCTCCGGCCTCTCTCTGGATCAACTGCTGCTCTCCCTGGCTTCTCTCTCTCCTCCTCCTTTTCTCTCTCACCTTGCCTTCTAGGCTACACCCAGCTAGGTAGCAAAATCAACATAAGAAAGCCCTTCCTGAGGGCAGGGCATTCCAAAGCCCTTCCTCACTCTTAAGGTTTTTTTCTTTTCTTTAGTCTAGGAACTTATTAACATCTTAATACTAGTTATTTTTGTATGGGCATAGCAAGGGATACATTGAGGCTTGCAAGGCAGCTCTCCTGGCAACATCTTGCCACAGGCTCAGACCACAGCACTCAGGCCAGATTAATCATTCCTCACCCTAGCAGGGTCCAAATCTAGTTATCACTGTTTGGATCATGACAGCATTTGTCCATGACCAAGTTCTTAACTTATAGTTAAGCATTAGGCACTTCGGCCAGGCCCATCTCGATGCCAGGGTAGCACACAACTCACCGCTTGCCCTGGGTCCTTCTTGTCCCACATAGGGACCCTGCTTTGGGGATGCTAGGAAGTAAGGGCAGCTGAGGCTTAGGTCAAGAGAACAGATGGAGGGAAATATCATGTAGAGTCAAATGACTCCCAGGTTACAAAAGCATAACATTTGTTAAGTCTTCCTGTGTCCATACAAAAAGGACTTGCTCTGAATAAACTATGCAAAGGACTCAAGGAGAAGAGAAAAACATTATTTACAAGTCAACAGAACACTAAGAAAGAAGCTACAAATAAACAAAGAGGAATAGGAGCACTGTAATGGGAGTAACCCAATAAACCTTTTAAACTACGTGAGGCTATGTTATCCTACAATAACATATATGTTTTATAGTATAGTAAGGTTCCTTATCAAAGTTAATTTTCTCTACTATATTAACTTCCATAAGGAACTCCTCAGAAAAGCTTCAAATTCCATCATAACACGGTATATATTTATATTTAATACTTAAATAGGTGCTTTTTAATCTATGTAACTATGAACAAATTAAAAACCCTCGGTAACTTTATCTCACTTAAAAAATATCCCCATAATGATGTCAAAAGATGGGTAATTTGGGCCTGGAGCTATAGCACAGCGGGTAGGGCATTTGCCTTGCACTCGGCTGACTTGAGTTCAAATCCCAGCATCCCATATGGTCCTCTGAGCACTGCCAGGAGTAATACCTGAGTGCAGAGCCAGGAGTAACTCTTGTACATTGCTGGGTGTGATCCAAAAACCAAAAAAAAAGAAAAAGAAAAGAAAAGATGGGTAATTATTTATGTGTTGAGTAGAGCATCAATTACAAGAAAAAATATGCAAATAGTGGAGTCATAGTGATAGTGAGTGGGTAGGGCACTTGCCTCAATGTGGCTACCCTGTGTTCAATTCTGATACCCTCTATGGTTCCCTGAGCTCCACCAGGAGTGACACCTGAGTACAGAGTCAGGACTACGCACTGAGCACTACTGGATGTAAAATAAAACCCTCCCAATAAAGAAATACAAAATAAAATATACTGGGTACTAATTTTTTTTGGCATACAGATACGCCATGAGTAGTTTGCCAGGCTCTGCTGTGTGGACGGGATGCTCTCGGTAGCTTGCCAGGCTCTCCAATAAGGATGGAGGAATTGAACCCAGGTCAGCTGCGTGCAAGGCAAACACGGTACCTGCTGTGCTATTGCTCTTTTTATAATTATATTATGATTATAAAGAAAATTTTAATCAAAATGGCCATGGTCTTGGATGCAAATTGAGAAGTCGAATGAAAAACCAGAAATAATTCAATATATTTCTGGTTTAACTTAGTAATCAATAATTAGAATATAGTTAGAAATTACCTACACTCTTATTATTCTTCATATTTGCAAATAACAATTTATATAGCTCTAGATTATGTGGACAAGTGAGAATGCGATCTCTGAGTCAAAGTTAATCAATAATGGTTCAATAGAAATAAGGTTTTGTATATAAATATATTATTTTGCTGTACATATAGGGGCATATAACAATGTAGATGCATGATAATTAGTAAGAGGGACCATTAAAAAGCATGTTAAAGAAACTGCATGTTAGAATAATTATTCAACTTTCAAGAAAATGACATTTTAATTAATTAATAAGAAGGGTCTAAAGGAGTAGAGAGAAAAAGAGACAAAAAAAGGCAAAAGGAATAGAGTATGAAGGAGAGAAAAGCAAAAAGTGTACCTCAATTTATAGAAGAGAAATTAGATATTTAGAAATGTCTCAGGATTTGAAATCTTATTTTATAGTCAGCAGTCAGCATATTATTTGTTTGTTTGTTTTGTTCTTTTTGGGTCATAGCTGGTGATGCACAGGGGTCACTCCTGGCTCTGCACTCAGGAATTACCGCTGGTGGTGCTCAGGGACCATGTGGGATGCTGGGAACCAAACCCAGGTTGGCTGCATACAAGGAAAATGCCCTACCCACTGTGCTATCACTCCAGCCCCAACATATTGATCCCATATTAAGTTATTTTATTTTTAGCCAATAACCAGTGTTGCAGTAATCCAACTTTAAACAAACTAGTATTTTTGAGGAAACTCTCTTAAGGCTATACTACACGAGTTCAGATATAATGCACTGTAGTACTGTAGCACCGTCGTCCCATTGTTCATCAATTTGCTTGAGCAGGCACCAGTAACGTCTCCATTGTGAGACTTCTTGTTACTGTTTTTGGCATATCGAATGTGTGATGGGTATCTTGCCAGGTCTGCCATGCAGGCAGGATACTCTCAGTAGCTTTCTGGGCTCTTTGAGACAGACAGAGAAATTGAACCCAGGGGTTGGATATAATGTCACTGTCACTGTCACCCATTGCTCATCGATTTGCTCGAGCGGGAACCAGTAATGTCTCCATTGTGAGACTTGTTTGTTAATGTTTTTGGCATGTTGAATACGCCACAGGTAACTTGCTAAGCTCTGCCACACAGTATCTGCCATGCGGGCGAGATACTCTCGGTAGCTTGCAGGGCTCTCGGAGAGGGGAGGAGGAATCAAACGTGGGTAGGCTGTGTGCAAGGCAAAGGCCCTACCACTGTGCTATTGATATTTAACGTTTATTATTATTATTTTTATGTGATTTTAAATAGCATTAATTTTTTTTTTTTTGCTTTTTGTGGATAAAGTTACTAAATCCCCATTCGTACTAAAGTGTCAGAGACCTTCGTTACTGTCTTTTGAAGTTGAACTCTCAAAATTAAAGCTTTTAGCTCCTGATTCATATTTTAACTACAAATTTAAATAGAACCTTGATTATATTTGAAGATGGTAGTCAGTTTTAAAGTTGAAGTAGAAAGTCATACTGATAAATTTTGTCATAAAGTTTTGTTTACAATTGACATTCAGAAGGCTTTTCTGTAATGTTTTTTTTTTGATGAAAGTAGAAGGAGAATTAGATCATCGAAAAAAATTAGATAGTTACTATAGTTTTGGTAAACTATAATATTGTATTTTACAATAGTATAAACATTTTAGTTCTGATGCATAAAGATATATAAACCACCAAAGTTTCCATGAACCTTTACCACTTTCTTCTTAAAAATTTTAATTATTATAATTTAGGTCACATGTTTACAATAGTGTTGACATTTATGACTTTAATGTATGTAGTTAACTCATTTCACTATCAACAAAGTACCCAAGATCCCAATATCCCACATACTAACCCCTATTCTGGTATTTCCAGTTCTACAACAGTATCTTGGGTTTGTTTTCGACTATCCGTCTATATACTTTTTATGCCACAGATGAATGAGATCACCCGTACTTGTCCATCTTCAGTTGGCATATGTCACTCACCATTCTTAGTTCAGTAAAGCACTTATACGATTTGACAGACTTAGTTTAATAGAATTGCCTTCTATGTTTTTTACATAAAGGTGATATGTAAAGGGTGGCTTTATGTTTATATGTGTAGAATATTTATAGACTCAAGTGTCTTACAAACATATTTCCCAGTTGTTTTTTTTTTTTAAGATAGTAGACATGTAATTCACAGCAGAGCTTGGCAAGCTCCCTGTAGCGTATTTGATATGCCAAAACCAGTAACAATAACGGGTCTCATTCCCCTGACCCTGAAAGGAGCCTCCAATCGTTGGGAAAGACGAGTAAGGAGAGGCTGCTAAAATCTCAGGGTTGGGATGAATGGAGACGTTACTGGTGCCTGCTTGAGTAAATCAATGAACAGTGGGATGACAGTGATACAGTGATACAGACATTTATAAGGACATGTGTTAATGTTTTTTCTTCTGTGTATATTTTTAAATTGAACTTTAAAAACATTGAAATATTCAGTTGAGTCAAGTTGATATTGTGTTCACCTAAGCAGTATCCTTATTAAAACCAGCTTTTATAGAATGAATATATAAAGAGAACATATCGTTTAGCAGTGATAGAAAAATCATGAAAAAAATTTTCAGTTTTAATTTTAAGGGTGAATTAGCAAATTGAATACTTTAAAAGACCTGTATTTCACAAGCTTGACTATATTTTGCTTATATTGGAGCATAAACTTTATTTAAGACACATTTAAAATGGCTTTAGCAATTACAGCCAACAGTTAAATTTCTGCTAAGCTGGCAAAGTTTGTTAACGAAAAATATGAAGTGTCATTTTGAATTTCTTGAACAGAAATTTCAAGCAATTTACGATGACAAAAGCACTCGGTCCTTGACCTTTTCCTTCCCACGGTGCTCATTTCTTCTCCTGTACTCTAAACCAGAGGTGTCTCATTTCACCTTCTTCAGGGTCACAGATCAATGATCCCATTATTTTTTTTTCTTTCACTTTTAAGGTCTTCTTTTCTGTCTTTGAAACTGACTTAGGGGAAATGGTTCATAGTCAACAAAATAGAGGAAGAGGTGGTGAAGACATCTGTGTTGAGTGTGAATAATAATAGAACTGTCTCTCAATCCTGTAATTCAATCCCATTTTTAATTATTTGCCTTAAAAAAAATAAAAGTAAGGCTGGGCCAGAACGATAGTACAGGTGATAGGGCATTTACCTTACACTTGGCCCATCAACCTTTAATCCCAGTACCATATGGTCCCCTAAAGCCCACCACGTGTGATCCCTGAACACAGAGCCAGGAGCAAGCCTTGAGCACTACTGGGTGTGTGCCCCACAAAACAAAATGGAAAAAATAAAAAGGTTTCCCTGTGGCATTTTTGGGTTTTTTTTTTTTTGAAGGATTTTTGTTTGTTCGTTTGTTTTCCTTTGACAGTAGTTAGGAGGCACAGATACAACTTCTCCCCTTCAAGTACTAACCAGGCCAGACTCTATTTAGCTTCTAAGATCACACGAGATCAGGCGCATTAAGGGTCACATGGTCATAAGGCGCATGGCCATAGGCTGGAGAATTCTTTTAACGTACATGGGCTCACTGTGTAGTTGTTCAGCTCAAGCCAACAACACAGTATTAAACATGACCACCAACAGCCAGAAGATGAAGTGGATAGGGGGCTGTGGATAGATCTAGCGAGTGTCCAGCACCTGTGTGTCATGTCACCCAGTCCTTTGTGATCTCGCCCAGCTCTGAAAATGACATCTAATTTTGAGCTTCTTCTTGGACAATGTTACACACTGGTATGGTTTTGTTTATCACTTAAAAATTATAAATGACTAAATGTTTCCCATCTACTACTTTCTTCAGAAGATTTAGATACTTACTACACAATCAACATGGAGTTCTCTATTATTTCATACTCCACTTTGTTTATGATGAAAAACAATCCTTTCCATTTATTAACTTTTCTATGAAGAGCTCATTCTCTATATTCCTAGGTGCTAAAATTTGTCAGCTATTAATCTAAAATAGTTTCTCATCTGAGAATATCATCACACTTTGAATTTGTTTTTATTCCTTAATATATATAAAATATATATTATGCAATATATTATATCACTATATCAGTGTTTTGAGCAAATTTAAGTTGGGGAAAAAAATAGAGAAGGGTATTTAGGGATGCATGGTTTAAAATACACTGAAACTCTTGAGTGATGTTCACATTCATGGAAGATACTGATATGTGATTGCCTGACTTAATTATAAGATTTTTCTTTAGAAAATTATTTGTGCATATTTAAATGCATAGACTTGGTTTCATTAGAATTATATGATATTCAATACTTTCCTATTTAAACTACAATTATTTGTATTTTACGATATACTTATTTATTTACAAGGTTTGGGGCCAAACCCAGGCTTTCTATATTTATATTTTTGAAATAAGAATCTTTTGTTTAAAAACATCCAAGGATCGCTCCTGGTGGTGCTATGAAACCTGGGTGGGATTCAGCAAAGAAAGCACTTTACCTGCTTTACTACTGCTTCATATACAATAATAATTTAAATTTTGTTTTAGTCTCAACTGATTTGGGGCATACAGCTAATAGAAACTGTTATCAGTAACAGACATTCTGAACACTAGTATTAAGTATTGACAAAAGTGTTTTCCATCTTCAGCAGAACTCCTTTGTTTTTCATCTGAAGAATGACTTGGACTGAAATAAACCTACAAAAATGGTTTTCTCTGAATGGAGAATAAGGATAGAGAAAGGATTGTGTAACTAAGATAAATTTTGACTACTTGGAGTTTTGGCTAAAGAAAGACAGTCATCTATGCAAGTCATATTTTTCCTCATCTTTTCTCTTCCCCTTCTATAGAAAATAGATTATTTCCCCTATATCCTAGAAGAATATATATTTGTTTGCTAGGGCACTAATGATAGGTACTTGAGTATTACAAAAACCTGAATATATAACTTACCTTTAAATGATTTAAAACATTGTTTCAATAGAAAATGTCAAATGTCCAGTGAAGAGGCAGAAGTACTAAATATGATGTTTTTAAACAAAAGACTCTTCAAAGATATAAACAGGCAGAGAATTTTATAATCTATCTAATTCTACTTAATTCCTGAGAACCTGCTATGCATTTTGTTTTATAAAGGTAGAAGTCTATTATTCTGAATAATAATACATCTAGGTAGGTTTAATATCTCTGCTATATTTTAGGAGATAATAGTACCAAAATGCATATATCATTACTGCATGTACTTAAGGTTTATATAGTTTTGGGGTGCTGACTATCAGACAGGGTTCAGGGAGAGGAAGCAATTCTTGTCTAACCAGGCTGAGGATTCAATGCAAGAGCCTGAAAGGGAAGTGCTGTTTAGGCCTGAAGATGCAGTGCTGTTACAGCAGTGCTAGAGATTACCTGTGCCTCCCCAAAAGTGCTCAGGTACCATCAGTGCTCCATCCAGTGAAATTGTGTAGTGCAGGGATCGGAACTAGGCTGGCCCGATTCAGGCATATACCTTTTGAATACTTCTCTGCTATTTCTCAGGGTCCATGAATTATATTCTTAAAATACATGTTAGTATTGAAAAAATGAATGCTTTAGAAGTTTCTATTTAGTGTAGCTTTATTACAAAAACATTTTGACTCTCATAATATCAGCAGGGAAGCAATTCAAATGTTGTATAAATTATACTTGAAATATCAGTATAAATTACACTTGTAGACTGTTCTGTTCAGAGTTGAGTGCATTGCATATAATTTGACTAACAATTTTTCACCTTATTTTTTAAATGTCATGTTTTATTGAATTATATTTACTTCATAGTTAACACTGAAAATTTAATTCAATTTATTGTTCTATTAGTTGAGAGACCCAGATGATAATAGAGATATTCTATGCTTTGACAAAAATTCAGTGAAAAGCTATTAGGCTTCACCAACACTTTAGAAATTCACTGGGTATTTCAAACAATTATAATGACTAGTGTTAATGTTTGCTTCCTTCATACCCTAAATTTCTTACTTTAGTTCTTAAAACTACTAAATTTTCCCTTTTTCTGGAAACCATCTTATATGATGTCAATTTAGTTTTCTTTCTTTTTTCTTTCCTTTGGGATAAATTATTTCTATAACTGATTGAGATTTTTCTCTATTGTTCCATTTTATGAGGTGTTTTTCTGTTTGTATAATTTAGATAGTTGATAACATGATAAATTACACAATAGATTAGAGGAATAGAATAGAAAGAGCAAGAGTTTAGAACCTTAGATTTTTAGAAAAATAGTTTTACAACTTGCTATTCTATTGGTTCATGGGACAACTGTTTAAGGAATGTGCTAGCTAACAATATCCTGCCCATTAAAAATATACAAGATAATAGAAATAAACTGTGCACTTAAATTATACAAAAATTAAACAATATGGTCTTAGTAGGTCTATATGATCCACAATACCGTCTCAAGACAACTCAACAACCCAAGAAACAAAGTGTAATTAGTCAATGAGCTTATATTAGAGATTTTGGGGTGCTGAAGAGGTTTAATTTCATCTCTTACTAGTTAAATGAAGACCATGTCAAAATAGTTATTAACGCATATACATTGACACATAATAAACATATGTTAAATAATAAGACTGGAGAAAGGTTAAAAAACAAGCAGGCAGAATTCGAAACCTGTTAATCTCGAAGATGTAGGGGTGGGAGTTGTAGTAGAGCAGTTAAGTCACTTGTCTTACATCTGGCCATCTCTGCCCCAAGTCTGGTTTGAAATTCCAGCACCAGATATAATCTCTTGAGTGCTGCCAGAGGTCATTTCTGAACACAGACCCTGAAATAGCCCCTGAACACTGATGGGTGTGATACAAAACATATGAATAAAAAAAAAATAAAAGTTCTGATATATAGTATAGAGAGTAAGGCAGATATATATAATACAGCAAATATTGCCTTTGCCTGAGCAATGCTAGATGTGGCCCAGAAAGCAAACAAAACAAAAATTAAAGAAATAAAATTCTATTGAAAATTTAATTATTAAATTTTCTAACTGCAAAGACCATAATAAAAAACAATAAATATGAGTATGTTCTTCAATTATTACATTTTTGAATAGGAAGAAAACAATTTTCAAGTGATTATTTAATAATTTATACAGACACTAATAAAATTTACATTACTTAATTTCATTCTGAAATTAGTTTCAGATATTATTTCTACCAGAATATTTTATGTTGGATTCAGAAAGACCATATACCTGGTAAGGTGCTTGTCTAGTACTTGACAGGTGCAGGTTATCCCTGCCTGGATCCCTCTAGGAGTGAAGGTATACTGGAAATTAGCTCCCTGGATAACTCCAGCAGTGAAGGTATACTGGTAAGTAGAGCCAGGAGTAAACCCTGAGTACCAATTGGGTGTGCCACGTAAAACAAAGAAAAATTAAAAAAATCAAAAAGATTTAAAAAACAACAAATAAGGACCAGAGAGAGATAGGACTAGAGAGAGATAAGGCATTGGCATTGCACGCAGCTGACCTGAGTTCAATCCAATGCCCCATATGACCCTTGAGCACGCTAGCAGTAATCCCTAAGCACAGAGCCAGCAGTAAGCTTTGAGCATAGCTGCATACGGCCCACAAACAAAACAAAAATTAATAAATGCATTTCAACCATAGATAATTACAAAGACAGTCATATACAAAGATTTACAGATGTGAAAAATATTTTGCTTTCTTCCACGTAATCTGAATGATACAGAAAACAACAGTATAACTGAATCTTTGCTATCAAAAGGGACTTATTAAAAGGGATACTACTTCAGAGGATCTAATTCAATTAAAGTCTAAGAGCATAAAAAATACTTAAGAGTGAAACAATTATCTGAACTCTTTGAAAATTGTGTGTTCCAAATAAACAAAAGCACATCCATACAAGGCATTAAGTATTTCTTACATGTAAGCCTATCAAATTCATTATAATTTAAATTATTCTATCTGTTTAGTTTCTAATAGATGAGAGTTCAAATAAAGTATAAAATATGGAAAACCATAGATAAATATGAACTTCAGTCATTTATTTAGAGCAAAGTTGGAATCATATTATCACAGAGTTCATTTTCAATTGTAGCTGCTGAATACTAAATAGATCATAAAAATGTTTAACATGATTAAAATATAAGGATACTGAAAATATAGGTACATTCAAGGAATATTAAATTTTTATCTTATTAAAATTCCTGGTTTCTACTTCTTTGTGGATTGGTATTTCCATATACATAATATCCAGTACATGAAAGTTCTTCAGTATACAACAGCATTAAAGTATAAATACTAAGAAGCAGTCCCATAAAGTTTACTCAAAATGCATTTAAAAAATTACTATGTAATGGATTAGTCACAAAATTAAAAATAAGTGCTTTTTCCCCCAAAGGAAGTAAAATCTAAAGAAAAATTGTCTAAATGTTTTATTATCAGTCCTTATAAGAAATCTGTATTTACCATATTTTATGATTTAACTGAGTGATAGCACAGCAGGTAGTGTGTTTGCCTTGCATGCAGCCAACCCAGTTTCCATTCCTCCATCCCTCTTGGAGAGCCCAGCAAGTTACCAAGAGTATCCCACTCGCACAGCAGAACCTGGCAAGCTACCCATGGCATATTCAATATGCCAAAACCAGTAACAAGCATCACAATGGAGACGTTACTGGTGCCTGTTCGAGCAAATCAAAGAACAACGGGATGACAGTGCTACAGTGCTATGATTTAACATTCTTCTAGTTATTTGTTTCACTATTTTATATATAAATATGAAATAAATTATTGACCTAAAAACATAAAATACAATTTTGAAAAATACTACTTTCGTGGAAAAAACAAGAGGCTTAATGTATTAAAAATACATTAATTGCTTATTACAATAAATAATTTAAATATACTTGACTCAAAGATTTGATGTTTATAATACTTTGAACCCCCATCCATCCAATAATCACACTTTTACTTACTAATAGTAATTACCAATGATGATGGTAATGGTATATTAAGTTTCTTTTTGTTTCATTAATAGCAATACTTTTAAAATTATACCTAACGCATTCTAGTCACAAATGCATTCTGAATTTCTATATAAAATTATGAGATGAGGGGCTGGAGCGATAGCACAGCGGGTAGGGCGTTTGCCTTGCACGCAGCTGACCCGGGTTCAATTCTCAGCATCCGATATGGTCCCCTGAGCACTGCCAGGGGTAATTCCTGAGTGCAGAGCCAGGAGTAACTCCTGTGAATTGTCAGATATGACCCAAAAAACGAAAAAAAAAAAGAAATTATGAGATGAATAGGTGTCTTAGTAGAAATTAAGCTCCCTTGGAATAAATTATCTACTACCTGTACCAGAATTATACAATAACATTTAAAAATGATGCAACAGCTGTGAAGATAGTACAAGAGATACTGCCTTGTTTTGCATGCAGCTAACCCTGTCTCCATTCCTATTACCACATAGTTTCTCTGAACATTGTCAAGAATAATTCCTGAGCAAAGTCCATGAATAAGGACTGAGCAAAACCAAATAAGTAAATAAATAAGCAAATAAGTTAAAGGATGCAATAATCATTAGGGTACACTCATCCAACATGGCACAATTAAATTTTTATCTAATCAGTGTCTAATGTCAGAGAGATATTAGCATGAATTTTCACCACATCCCTTTATAGGGAACTCACCTGGTTGGCAATCTGCCGAGCAAGGATATCCATCCTTGATCCTGATTCTGATATCATTTTAGCTGCATAAATGACATCGGTTGTGTGCTTTAGTGGACCTTTGCCCCTTAAAATAAAACACAAACCATGTATTAGTTTCAGTGGTGAAATAAATATATATGCACATATGTACACACACTCATAGATTTTTATCTCAAAGTCCTGGTTGTAGGCTTTACATATTTTATTTTTTGATTGGCATCGATCAAGTTTCAGTAGTGAATGAAATATGGTGTGGGAGTGAGGGGAGAGAGGAATACACAGAAAGTTCTGTCAAGAGGTAAATTCCATTTGACCTTAATTCCAAGGGAATTGTCAGTGTGTGTGTGTGTGTGTGTGTGTGTGAGATGTGGATTTGGGGTCTTCCTCCCTAACAGTGATTCTTAAATGGTTGCGCCTAATCCAGGCAATCTGGCTGCCAGCATAGTCCCAACTGTTCAGTGTTTAAGCCTGGCAGTGTGATGCCACCCATTCTATGGTGCTCAGGGGCTATTGAGGATATACCTCGTGGTGTTTGGGGTCCATATGGTGCCAGAAACAGCAAATTGATTTAGGGTTTGCAAAAAGAAGACATATACTCTACTCTTTTCACTAACTCCCTGACCATTCCTAAAACTTTTATAGCAGAGTTTAACTAAGAGATACTCTTTTGGTAGATGTAGAAACCTCAAATCAGAGGCATTTATTCTAGAAGGAAACATGAAAAGTGGCCATCATGTATTATCAACATTGCATTTTAATCAGAAAGGTCACTTGTGTTTTATTTATTTTTGGGGGGGGTCATACCCGGTGATGCTCATGGGTTACTCCTGGCTCTAAACTCAGTAATTACTCCTGACAGTGCTTGAGGACCATATGGGATGCCGAGAATTGAACGCAGGTGGGCCGCATGCAAGGCAAACCCCTAGCTGCCAACTATTGCTGCGCCCTCCCCCACAAAAGTTCACTTTTAGTTGTTCTCATTAAACATCTTCATAGCTTTTGGACAATTCCATTTATTAAAATTATGTTATCTCTACTCCACAATTAACTCACAGTGATATCATAGTTGTTGAGCACAAATCTGGAGTCATGTTATCCTGAACTATTTCCAAAATTCATATCATATGTTTGCTATTCACATAAGCAAAGCAACAAAAATACCTACACTTTGGTAAGGTTTGACCAGTGATAACAGTACTCCTCACCCTGAGTATCTAGAGGATAAATGGGTTGATTTAAATGAAATAGTCAGAACACTCCTTTAAATAAAGTGAATATTCAATAATATCAATTCTTATTGTGGCGAGTGACAAAAATTTTTGTAAGCTATAATTTTTTGTGAAGACGCTAGTGAAGGAACACCTTCAAGAGTGTCATAGAAGTTGTTCCAGTTGTTCCAGGCACATCTTTTCAAATCCGCCATTCTTCTTGCACTTACATACACCTCAGAGACTTGGATCCTACAAAAACAGGGTAAGAACGCTATTCAGGTCCCCCAAAGAGGAATCGAAAGAATCATGCTTGGAATAGCACACTTTACTCAAGTGAGAGAAGGAATCTGGAGTTCCGTCTAAGATCGAGAATCGGGGACAGTGTCTCATTTGCCAAGGTGTCGAATATCAGATGGGCCAGACACGTAGTGTGATTTGGAGATGACTGCTGGACTAGAGCTGTTACTGACTGAATTCCACAGGACATCAAAAGAACTCCTGGTTGCCCATCCACGAGATAGCCAGACTTCTTTGTCAAGACTCTGAACAAAAAAAATGGAGTCTCTTCATGTTCCTGGAGCTAGCAGATGCCATTGTCTATAATAGCACACAACAGGGACGAGTGGAGACATTACTGGCGTCCGCTTGAGTAATTGATAAGCAACAGGATGATAAGTGATACAAGTGATAGTTCTTGTGTAAATGAGATTGTAGGGCTACAGGCACACTTGCCTTGGGCATGGCTGACCTGCTACCATGATACTCTGAACACCACTGCAGGTGGAGAGTAGCTGCAGAGGACCTGGGTTTGGTCCCCTCCAATACAAATTTTTGTTCTTTATGAATTGTTATACAATTAACATTATATTTAGTTGAGTGACTTTGTAATGTACAAAAGAATGGCACAAATAAGAACACATATGTTACTCTTTAGTAGGATAAAGGAGATTTTTTTTCTATTTTCTTAAAAATCAATATCTGAAGTGTAACTGCTCCATCCACCAAAACTGCTTGTCTTCCTATGCTTATTCCCTCAGTATCTATTGAATTTCAACACAGTGACTTCAAATTATCTAGTTCCTTGTTCTTAGGAGCAAGGAAACTTTGAGAAAAATACTTGTCACTAAGCTTCTGATGCTTCCAGTGAAGGAAGAGATCAGGGTAGGAGAGAATTAAAGGGATCCTGAGAGACCAATACTAGAGTTAAGTGAGAAAAGAAATGAAGACCATCCCTGTCTATGATTTATGTACACTTTTGATTGATCTTAAGGGTAACACACCAATGTGGTAAGATTTGTTATTGGAGGAAAATCTTTGCTATATAGTAATGTACTAAGGAGACATTACTATGTAGTAATGAAAAGCATAGGTCCATGCAAAATTAAATGATCAGATGACTTTAAATATATAAAACTAAATATCCTCATGCATATGGCTGCGTGCCAAGAAGGCTTTCATTGCACTTTCCCATCGTGCTTCCCAAATTATATGCAAAGTTTTCTGTATAAAGTGAATAGCATGTTTAACAATGAAAACCTGGTTCAGAAGATTGTCATCATACTTCTTTGTGCATCTGCTGACACAGATTGCTTTGCATTAAAAAGAATCAACATTAATAATTACATTTGAGTTACTCTTATCAAATTTACTTTATGCATCAAGCAGGCCTAGATGTAATGTACATATTTCTCCTCAAGAAAGGCATTGCATTTCATTACTTCTGTGCATTAACTTTAAGAGAAAGTTAAACTTAAATAAAGCTGTCTATGCTACTGAAAGGCAATGCATCAATTTGCAAGGTCTAAACAATGGACAAAGTTTATTTCTAAGGAGAACAGTTAACATGTTCTTAGCTTAAATAATAAGATATGTCCTAAGGAATGCAGCTAAGATACCTAGCCCTCAAAAAATTATTTCTCCATAAAAAATCCTGGGCTAAGTCCGGAGAGATAGTGGAGTGGGTAAAGCGCTTGATTTGCATACAGCTAACCTGGGTCCCATCTCAGTGACCGCATATAGACCCCTAAGCACCACCAAGAGTGACCCCTGAGTGCAGAGGCAGGAGTAAGACCTAGGCACAGCCCTCTGTGGCCCCACACTGCTATCCCTCCCAAAAAAAAAAAAATCCTGGACTGATGAAAGGGAAACTACCTCTAGTCTTAAATACCTACATCGCTATGAAACTACTAGCCTAAAAACATTTAAAACTTAAAAGCAATGCTAACACATTATGATATACCATAACTATTCTCTTTCTCACATTCTTAATTAAATGTATTGCCTGTCTGCCAAGCTTTCTACTGAGTGCCAAACAAGAAACACATTTTGAAAATGATTCCATATCATGCCAAGTTTCCAAAGGAAGACACAATGACCAATACTATGATAAATTTTAACATTCTTAGCCCAAAATGTTCTATGTAATGAAAGTATTTAAAATTGAAAAATGCCTTCAATGGTTGTTTGCTACCTTCATTTTTGTAATGGGTTCTCAGGATCTTCTGTCAGCAAGTCTTGTCTTAAATCACTGAAGTTGTATTTCATATATAAAGATATTCAGAAGGAAAGGGTCATATATTGAACTTTAAAAAAAAACAAAACTGAAAGCCAGAATACTTCAATGAACATCAGTTATATTAATAATCTATCCCCCCCAAAGGAAGGTAGATCATATTCTGGAGTTGGGTGTTTGCCACTTCACAGTATCTGTTAAAAGTGTAACAGGAAAGGCTGGAATAACCGAATGATGTTGTTGCCACAGAAAATTTTATTAAAGTAAGTGAAGGGGATAGTTGGGGAGCTAGTCCAATGGCTAGAGTATATGTTTCACATGCAAAAGCTTGCTTAAATTGCTGATATCACATGATCTCTGGAACAATAAAATTGATCCCCAAACACAGAATCAAGAATGGCCCCTGAGCACCACCAGGTATTATCAAAAACGAGAAAACAAATATGTAAAAGGTACCTATAAAATGCATTTTTGTGTGGAAACTGAACCTAAACATTTTTGACAGTTACCCAATCTTGATTCATATATTGTCCCTGTTGTCATCTCATTTGTGGTCTCTGCCTCTCTTTTCCTGTTTTTGTTTTGATTTTTTATTATTAACATAATATGTTCTGCTGTTATTTTAATTTTACTTATTTATTTATTTACTTATTTGCTTGGGGGGAAGGCCCCCAAGTGGTGCTCTGGAGAGTCTTCCCACTGATTCATAGCCAGCTGGGTCAGTAGTGCAGTGGAAGGTCTTGAAGATATGGTACTGTTTGGGCCATGTGGAGTCAGAAAATGTCTTCCAGCCCAGCCTCTATGACTGTACTCACTGACACTCATGAAAGCATGTGGTACCAGGGATTGATCTGTTGTTAGTCACATACAAAGAATGCACCTTAGACTCTGCTCTAAATATTTGGCCTCTTATTATGTTTTTGATTTTTGTAGGACTCTAGATGTATAAAATTGTTTCCCTTCTTTTATTAGTTTATTCTTTTCAGAGTTTGTGCAACCCCCTGAACTATTTAGAACTTACCTATCTCATCTATAACATCTGGTGGTGCTCAGGGAGATGACAGATGGTACCAAGGATTGAACCAGGTTCGGCAGCATGCAAGGCAAAAACATCATAACCCCAGTATTGTATATGACCTCTTATAAAATCTTTCACAAGACCAATATTATTTTTCTCTAACCCTGTTTTCCTTGATATTTATATAGAGTAAATCCCATGACATTGTGATTCACTTAAAAGATAAAGTACTAATAGTATAGACTTTGTCCTATGGTAGCAGTTAAAATATTCAGAATTTTATACAAACTGGGCACTTTTACATATACAAACAAGTTTGATACTATAATAATTCTATGAATCCATAATTATCCATTTCTCACAGAGAAGAAGAATGGGCAAGAGGTAAATACATCTTGCTTAAGTTATATGTATCTTGTCAAAATTACACACTTAAGTATAAACACGGAATCTGAACTCAGGTAGTCTTGCTACTAAGTTATTTACACTTTTAAGAACTATTATACATTATCAGGGCTGGAGTGATAGCACAGCGGGTAGGGCATATGCCTTGCATGCGGATGACATGGGTTCGAGTCCCAGCATCCCATATGGTCCCCTGAGCACCACCAGGAGTAATTCCTGAGTTCACAGCCAGGAATAACCCCTGTGCATCACCAGGTGTGACCCAAAAAGCAAAAAAAAAAAGAACTATTATATATTATTTAGAAGAAATCATGAGATAAAATTATAACATTAAAAAGGTTATATTTGGTTATTGAATGAATAAGCAATCATCAACTTGCTCACACAACAACTGTCACAAGGGAAAAATGAAATTGGTGTTTAGTGTTAGCACAATGAAAATGTTCTATATTATATATAATTTTAGAGTCACGGCAAATGGGAGTAGTAACCTATTACCCTGGGATTTCGTTCTTGATGCATTATTATTTTTGTTGGTTATTATATATATGTACCCTTCCTCCCTCTCCACCTCTCTGAATTTTATTCACTAAATTCAAACCCATACATTAAACTCTCCATCGTGTATGAGACTATGAGACTGCATTTTAATATTTATTTATAACATAGCTTTTAGCTGAGACTCTTAGCTATAGATATAATTACCATACTTATTTTAAATAATAAAATATAGTGTTCTAATGGAGTCCGTAGAAGTAGTTGTGAACTTGGGAAAAACATTTTGTGTTCATTCCTGAACTAATATTATTAAAGTCATGTTCAAAGCTTACTTTTTCTTCTGCAAATAATGATCATCTAATGACAAGGTAAGAACAGGCACAATAATATATCTGGCAAAATTTAGCACATATTAAGTGCTAAATGGTATCTTCTCCTTATCTCTTTAAAAATAATAGGATTTTGTGAATATTTACTTTTTGACTTTTAATTTTTAAATTGTAGGTCTTGTCAGATAATACATACTTACCTTTGGTTAAACTGAGTTTCCTCTTATACCTATTAATGATATAACACTGTGTAGCTAATCTTTAATATTTTTTGACAAAGCAACAAATAATATACATGACCATAATCTCTGTTTGTAGTTGTTACTTTTTGTACTTTTTTTTAAAGCTTCAAGTGAATTTTGGTACAATGCTTGTTCAGGGACCATTCAAATATTCTCTGTATTGTTCCAATTTTTGCTGAAACAATCTCATGTGCAGTCTTTATTGTTGTTCAAGGTTGTTCTTTTACAGCTCCTAGAGAGTTGATTTATATTTAGTGACAAATCTTTTTAGTTGTATAAGTGTTTTAAGATTAATGATTTAGCTTTACCAGGGCAAAATCAGAATTCTCTTGTAATTCTGACATTAGATACAAAATAGAAAAGCAAATTAATTACCACAGAAACAACTGGAAAAGAGATAAAGAGAAGTACAAGACTCAAGGAAGGACACACTGTTGTACTATTCAAACATAAAATTTTAATTAGTCAACTTTCCCTATGGGTGTTATTTTCATAAAGTTTTATCCTCCAGCTTTGAGTATACTATAAATGTCTTTGAAAAATCAGTTAGTAAATATTAGGTAACAATAATTCTCAGTAATTAATATCCAAAGAAACCCTTGAAATTTTAAAAAGGTATTTTTCATGAAAAATGAAAACTTGTAAATATTATAGATGTGTGGCATTTCACTTATGTTTCTCTTGTTCAACATCATTAAAGTGTCATAGATTTTAACAACAGTATTGAAATATCTTAGAAACATTTGCTTGATCTATGGCATCTAGACATAGAAAGAGAACTGAGATCTCACAGAACTTTTAGAAATCAGGGTAAGACTAGAACATATCACTCCCACCAATTCCAAATTCTAGCATTGCATGCTCATGTTAATGCAAAGAAAACTAGAAATTATATTCTATTTGGACATAGAAAGATGAAAAATAAGGTTTTATGAACTTAAGGAATTTTCTTTGCATGTACTACTAAGGGGGATCAATCCCATTTTTCATGTTCCTTCTTTTGCTTTTATTCCACTTTAGCAACAAAAGTCTGTGTTCCCAGTACAGAAAAGTTTAGATGTCACCAAGTAGGTGGGAAAAATTGGGAAAGTCCCAAGGCTCTTCATCAACACAGCTGAAATTATAAGACATATACTCTGCCTGGGCAGAAAACCAATTCTATTTTTTGTTTGAAAATTGTCACCATGTAAATTGTCTATTATTAAAAATGAAAATTACATAAGTTTTGTTTTGTGCATGAAGACAATCTTTCATGCTCAATGTTTCATTTGTTTTTGAAACAAGGATAGGACTTATTTTAGAGATTTTTTTCAAAAATTCCAGTCTGAGGATATACAACTATTATTACTGCTATTGTTGCTCATGTTTGGGGGGTGGGGCATTGAGTAAGAAACGGGGATTCCCACTTTCAAATACTAAAAGTAATTTTTAAAAAACAATCTAAGATATAATATTTTTCCTTTCATCTTTAGCCTTCAAATTTTCTTTTTTTATTTATTTTATTTTTTTTGCTTTTTGGGTCACACCCAGGATGCTCAGGGGTTATTCCTGGCTTTGCACTCAGGAATTACTCCTGGCGGTGCTTGGTGGACCATATGGGATGCCGGGGATCGAACCCAGGTGGGCCGCATGCAAGGCAAATGCCCTACCCGCTGTCAAATTTTCTAATTTACTTAAATTGCCAGTGGTGCAACAAATTCTAGAAAAACCTCAAAATTTAGAGAAGAATTGCATGGAGTTCCCTTAAGAATCCCAAATAGTATATACATAGGTAAAAAGAAGCATAGCATTAGAAAATTTCTCAGCATTTTAAACCAATATTGTTTGTTTTAAACTCATAAGCAGAGGTTAGCTAGAAAGATAGTTTTGTCTTTAATAAAGCAGACAGTCTTCTCTAGTCCTTCCTACATATGAACATTTTATCATATCTTATATAATTTTACTAATAGCACGTATAGTGTGCTATTATATAGCACACTATTATATAGTGTGCTTCCTATATTAGGCACTGCTAAAGTGCCCAATTTTATAACTCAATTATCATACATGGCATTATTTCAGAGTGTTGTGAAGGTTGTTAACTGTGTAAATTTAAGAGTTACTGCTCGTATTGTATGCATCTCCAAAATTTTGTTGCTAAACTAAAAAACAAGATGTATCAGTTACTAGACCTTTCAATTAAAAAATAATATAAGTGAAATTGTCATCATACATTTTCTGTCAATGTTCATCTTGAAGTACTGAAAACTATGCAAAGCTTTTATGGAATTTTTCACATGTGGCTAAGAATTATAGAGAAAGAGAGTGGTAATCATCATTTTTTTTTTGCAAAGTTTTTTTTTTAATTTTATTTATTTTTAATTAGAGAATCACCGTGAGGGTACAGTTACAGATTTATACACTTTTGTGCTTATACTTCCCTCATACAAAGTTCGGGAACCCATCCCTTCACCAGTGCCCATTCTCCACCACCCGTAAACCCAGCGTCCCTCCCACCCTCCCCAATCCCATCTCCCCCCCACCCCACCCTGCCACTGTGGCAAGGCATTCCCTTCTGTTCTCTCTCTCTAATTAGCTGTTGTGGTTTGCAATAAAGGTGTTGAGTGGCCTCTGTGCTCAGTCTCTAGCCCTCATTCAGCCCGCAACTCCCTTCCCCGACATGGCCTTCGACTACAATGTAGTTGGTGATAGCTTCTCTGAGTTGACCTTTCCCCGGAACGTGAGGCCAGCCTCGAAGCCATGGAGTCAACCTCCTGGTACTTATTTCTACAGTTCTTGGGTGTTAGTTTCCCCCTCTGTTATTCTATATACCATAGATGAGTGCAATCTTTCTATGTCTGTCTCTCTCTTTCTGACTCATTTCACTCAGCATGAAACTTTTCATGCCCATCCACTTAACTACAAAATTCTTGACCTCCTTTTTCCTAACAGCTGCTTAGTATTCCATTGTATAGATGTACCAAAGTTTCCTCAACCAGTCATCCGTTCTGGGGCATGAAATCAAAGAGGACATGAGGAAATGGAAACATATACCCTGCTCGTGGATAGGGAGAATCAATGTTGTCAAAATGGCAATACTCCCTAAAGCATTATACAGATTCAATGTGATCCCTATAAATATACCCATGACACTCTTCAAAGAAATGGATCAAGCAATCCTAAAATTCATATGGAATAACAAACGTCCAAGGATAGCTAAAACATTTCTTGGGAAAAAGATGATGGGAGGCATCACCATCCCCAACCTCAAACTTTACTACAAAGCAGTAACAATTAAAACAGCATGGTACTGGAACAAAGGCAGAGCCGTAGACCAATGGAACAGGGTGGAATATCCTACACACAACCCCAAATGTATGACCATCTAATCTTTGATAAGGGAGCAAGAGATGTGAAGTGGAGCAAGGAAAGCCTCTTTAACAAATGGTGCTGGCACAACTGGACAACCACATGCAAAAAAATGGGTTTAGACCTTGACCTGACACCATGCACAAAAGTCAGATCAAAATGGATTAAAGACCTCAACATTAGACCACAAACCATAAGGTACATTGAAGACAATGTCGGCGAAACCCTCCACAATATTGAAGATAAAGGTATCTTCAAAGGTGGCACGGAACTAAGCAATCTAGTAAAAACAGAGATCAACAAATGGGACTACATTAAACTAAAAAGCTTCTGCACCGCAAGAGATACATTGACCAGAATCCAAAGACTATCCACAGAATGGGAAAGGATATTTACACAATACCCATCAGATAAGGGGTTGATATCAATGGTATATAAAGCACTGGTTGAACTCTACAAGAAGAAAACATCCAATCCCATCAAAAAATGGGGCGAAGAAATGAACAGAAACTTTACCAAGGAAGAAATACGAATGGCCAAAAGGCACATGAAAAAGTGCTCTGCATCACTAATCATCAGAGAGATGCAGATCAAAACAACCATGAGATACCACCTCACACCACAGAGACTAGCACACATCCAAAAGAACAAAAGCAACCGCTGTTGGAGAGGATGTGGGGAGAAAGGGACCCTTCTTCACTGCTGGTGGGAATGCCGACTGGTTCAGCCCTTCTGGAAAACAATTTGGACGACTCTCAAAAAATTAGATATTGAAATCCCATTTGACCCAGCAATACCACTGCTGGGAATATATCCCAGAGAGGCAAAAAAGTACAATCGAAACAACATCTGCACATGTATGTTCATCGCAGCACTGTTTACAATAGCCAGAATCTGGAAAAAACCCGAATGCCCCAAAACGGTAATCATCATTTTGAGTGTAGATATATCTGATCTAAAGGATCTATCTGACTAAGAAACATGAAATAAGTAATCTTTTAAAATTTATTTTGTCAACAAATCATGTTTATTCTTTTCCAATTTTTTTTTTAACTTCATCCTACCTAGGGCTGAATGCAGATGCATGTAAAGAAAAAGAGTCACATTTTCCTTCTTCCATCTAGATTTTTCACTTTAGGTTCTAATGAAAGAAGAAACTAGGTGGTTTCTCTAGTGGTTACAGTCCAAGATTGACCAACACATATTTCTAGTGACAGAGGTTTGCAATCATTTGCGAACCCTAGAATTGGGGGAAGCTTCAGTGTACTGTTTGCTCTCAATATTATCAGTCTAATTTCAGGTTATTTACATAAGTATTTTTAATATGACATTTAAAAATCACTAGATAATTATGATACATTGCTACTTTCATCAGTTCTTTCAGTACCAATAAAACTTCACATTGACCAAAAGGGATGTCTCAATGATGCAAATTCTCTTTGCCCACTCTGCTAATTAGCATCTAATTAGCATCACTATTATAGCAATGGTTCTCCTAATCCTTTACAGAGAGTTAAGTGCTATAGTGGGTAATCACAAACTCAGTGATTGAAGACCTAAATATAGCTCTAGAAGTCAGGAGTCCAAAATAAGTTTCACTAGGCTGAAGATGATATGTGATTTTTCAATACTATTAATAATAGTAATTTAGGTATACAATATTTCAATGCATACTCATCAGAAGAGTACCAGTGTCCCTATACTAATGTCCCCAGATTCTCTACCATTATTCCAGTTCATACCACTGACAAACTTAGTACTGTGAGTTAACAGTCAGGTATGTTACCATTGACCATTTTTAATTTCCCTGTTTCTTTTTATGTCACAGATGATAAAATAATTCTGCATTTTGTCCCTCCTCCTCTAGCTTCATGCAACAAGATATGGTCTAGTTTCATATACATTTCAGTTACTCTCTCTCAAGACTTCTGTGATTACATCAGTCCCATCCAGATAACTCAGAAAAAAAATTGCAAGTCAGTATTAGTAATGTATTCATACTCATAACGTTCTTTTTATCCATAGAAGGCTACATTTACAGATTCTGAGGATTAGAGAGTGGACATTTTGAAGAGGAATTATTCGGATTCAGTCTTTTACAAAACCTAGAGAGCTATGATCAATTAATCAGAATTGACTCCTATGAAGGAGATGCTGAATTGCGAAGATAGATCAGATATTCTTGCACAAATTGACAGAGCTCTGGGAGCTGATTTACCAACTTGCTATTTAACTGCCAGGAAACAACCATAACTACTGAAGGTACACTGTTCTCTAGCCTGGTCCATGGTGAGAGAAGGGGGTTAATTTTGTGGGAGATACAAAAAAAATGATTACTTATGCCTCTTCTTTGAGAATAATAATTGAAGAAAATCTTGAAACTTTCCTAATTTTCAGAATATATATTTTCTACACACTAAATGTGGAAATTTAAAACAATAATGTGGGTAGAAATGCTTTAAGGACCTCCTGTAATAGGTTACTGAAACCGTGAAGTAAGAGATAAACTCCACAGTGGTGACTATCGGTGGTGAGAGTTAACAACAGAATCCATTTTTATCTTTCTGTATGATTAAGTAACTCCTCCAGCACCACCAAACCCCAC